>NW_028135389.1:0-171916 GCF_964662115.1 Mustela nivalis
AGGTGTAGCTTGGCCACTTTTTCACAGAAAGGCCACTTGAGCATGATGAAACACACGTATAAGCAATTACATTAAAAAAAAAAAAAACAATAAGCCAATGCACACAGACCTTTGACAGCAGCACAGGACACTCAAGGGACCAGAGTCCCTACCTTGGGCAATAGTGGTAGAGGCCGGGTTCTGCCATGCAGGTCCCTAGACCTTTGGCAGTTTCCACGATTGCAAATCCAGACATGCAGAATCCTGAGGGACAACCTACTAACTGCAAAAGAGCAAAAATTCATCAGGATTCAGAGAGTGGAAATCCATTTGTACTGGAAAAGAAAGAAGTAGGCTTGCTGTGAATCCAGCAGGGAGGACAGGCATAGATAAAGGCTGGTGTATGGGTCACGGAAACTATTGTTTCTCAAGGGTCCTGCTGTCTCTGTAAAATGCTATGAGGACTGTCTCTTGGGGACCTCCTGCTTTCCTACCAGTGACACCCCCAGATTCTGCTTTGCTAGTCCCATGGATTCCTGGGGATACCCAGTTGATAAGCTATGCTGTCCTCATGACAACACTTGCTAATGGACTGAATGTTTGTGTCTTGTCCCAATTCAGATGTTGAAGCCCTGACCCTCAAGGAGTGCCATCAGGAGGTATGGGCTTTGAGAGGTGGTGAGGTCATGAGATTGGAACACTTGTGAATGAGATAAAAGCACTTCTGAGAAACGACCTGAGAGATTGTTCTGCCAGCTGTCATCCATGCAAGTCTACAACAGAAATATGGGCATTTGTAGATAATGAAGCAGTCTCTTGCTAGATATCAGATCTCCCAGGATCTTGCTTTTGGACTTCTCAGTCTCTAGAACTGCAAGGAATAGTACATGTTTTGCTGTTTCAGCCACCCAGTCTGTCATCATTTGTTGCAGCAACTTGAACTGAATAAAGCAGAGCCCAAGTCCTGGTTAATCCCTGCTTCTACTCATTTCCCCTCAGAAAGAGCTTCTAATCCAGAACTGACCTCTGCTTTCCATACACGTGCTTCAGACTCCTTCTGTGAGAGCCCAGACTTTGTAAAAGACTCCTCCCTCATGGCAACCAGCATTCTGTGACTCCTGAGGACTGTCCTCCCTGACTGTATTGAGTCAATCAAACTGATTTTGATTCTGGAGTCCCAGGATCAAGGACTGCATCAGGCTCCCAGCTTCATGGGGAGTCCGCTTCTCCCTCTGACCTTCTCCCCTCTCATGCTCTCTCTCTCTCTCTCTCTCTCTCTCTCAAATAAATAAATAAAAATCTTTTAAAAATCTGATTTTAACAGACCATAAGCTTGTTCTTGCTGGTCTTTGGAAGATTAGGCATTAGCCCTTCGGAGAAAGTTCTGAATGGCTGCTTCATGAAGGGGTGAACTGTGTCCCCAAAGTCTCTTTTTGCTGCCTTCTAATCACAGATGCTGAGACAAATCCTCCCAGGTGCTGGTTTTTCAAAGCACTTAATGCTTTGGCTTTGAAGTTCCTCACTTGACAGTTCTGCTTTAATCAGTTTGTGACAAAACAGCCAATTGGTGGTGGATGCAAAGTGCACTGATAAAGTTAATATCAGGGAACAATTTTTTGAGTGTCATGCATGTGCACGTGTGTGCACACACATATCCATGTGCTAAGCATTATGGTAAATGTCTGACAAGAACTAAAAGATCAAAAAGTCAGGATACCCCATTAGCTGATATTTTTATTATTCCTACATCCTAATCTATGAAAAACAGGGTCAGAGAATAAGAAGTGGCAAAAAGAATCAAGATTTGAGGCAGTTCGATTTCTCAGCCAGCCTTGATCAATAGGCATGTACACCTGTGTCTAGTTTCAGCTCTGTGTAACCTTGCCATAACCTTGGATAAGCCATTCATCTCTCAAGTTCAGGTTCTTGGTCCAAGGAGGGAAGGGGCACAGGTTGAGTACCTCCAGTGGGACTTCCTGGCAGGCTTGTTCATCCAAGCATTCCTGTTTCAGTTGGAGTAATTGAAGCCAGTCTTTGTTTTACCGAAGGCCAAGCTTGTCCAGTGTGTCCATGCCACCAGCCAACAGCATTTGTCCATGCCATGTAACAACTGAGCAACATTCATAGGAATGGGGGGAGGAAAAGATGTCCACAGGTGTTGACAGATGTTCTGCATGGAGGAACAGGAGCTGGGGCCATCACCTGCTGTTTCTAGTGGCCTTCTCTGTCGAGTTAAAATAAATGGCAATTATTTGCAATGACAGGGGTGAAAGTAGAGGGTATTATGCCAAGCGAAATAAGTCAGTCAGAGAAAGACAATTATCATATGATCTCACTCATATGTGGAGTTCAGAAACAAACCAGAATCATAGGGGAGTAAAGGAAAAAAATAAAACAAGATGAAGTCAAAGAGGGAGACAAACCAGAAGAGACTTTAAAAAAAAAGATTTTTATTTACTTATTTGACAAACAGAGATCACAAGTAGGCAGAGAGGCAGGAAGAGCGAGAGAGGAGGATGCAGACTCCCCAGGGAGCAGAGAGCCTGATGTGGGGCTCGATCCCAGGACCCTGAGATCATAACCTGAGTTGAAGGCAGAGGCTTTAACCCACTGAGCCAGCCAGGTACCCCTCAGAAGAGACTCTTAATCACAGTAAACAAACTGAGGGTTCTTGGAGGGGAGAGGGATGGGTGGATGGGGTAACTGGGTGATGGACATTAAGGAAGGCATGTGATACAGTGAGCACTGGGTGTTACAAAAGACTGATGAATCACTAACCTGTATGTCTGAAACTAGTATTATATGTTAATTAATTGTATTTAGATTAAAATTTTCTTTAAAAATAATTTTAAAATAAAATAAGTAACAATCCAATAATGATCAGAGTTATCCAGCAGGGAGTATCAGATCTAGAAGTCAGTTAAATTTAAGGGGCTTGCCGAAGTTTAGGAGAGTCACGCTAGGTCATTTTCCTGTGTGGGGAAGTCTTCAGGGGCAGTTCCAAAGACAAAGATTATTAATATTTCTCCTTCCCCCATTCCTCCTAGAGCCAAAGATGTTTCCTCCACTCACCCACTGGCCCTGTATGTAGGTGTTGCTTTCTCTCTACCAATCAAAAAATCAGTGAGTAACTATAACTTCACCTTTTCCAATATCCCCCTACCCCCGACCTTTGGTCTTTAATGGCCATGGGCAACAGGGACAAAGACATTTTTTAAAAACTTACAGAGATCTATTATGCTCTACTACCTTGGCCCGCATGGGCCACTGCAAAGGGATTCTGTGAACCGTGTACTCAGATGAATGGTCATTATCTTCAAAAAGGCAGGGGCAGTGATAGACACAGGAACCAAAAAAGCAAGAGTTAACGGACCATCAGAATAATGGAGTACCAACACTTTTATGTCCTTGGCTTGAATCCTCAAGGTCCAGTGTCTCAACAGAATTTTCATTTTGGTCTCATCTGCCTCACTTGTCCACCCCTGGGCCAGTTGGCAGTTATACTGAGAACCGGAAATTTTCCTTAGAAGAGAGAAAGAGTATTTGTCAGGTAAACCAAGGAAATGTCCATTATAGGAAGTTAGGCCTTTTGTCATGGTACTCCATTAGCACCCTCCTGACTGTTAAAGAAAAAAAAAATATTGTGACACCCATTAAAGAGAGTAAGGAAGATTTTATTCAAGGGATGCTACTATGATGAGATTTTATTGTATAGTATGGGAGAGAAATCTGGCTCAGCTCAGACAAATGGAGATTTACAGCTAAAGAGCATGGTGGGGATCACTGAATGTAAAATTAAGATGGAACATCAAGGGTAAGGATGAAGGGATTCTGGCTAAACCATCTGGACAGTAATATTGTTGAAGGAAGGCTAGGGTCATAAACTATTGAGATCAGGGGATAAGGAATTTTTTAAAAGACTTATTAATACATTTTAGAGAGAGGGAGCAGGGGTAGGGGTAGAGGGAGAGGGAAAGAGAATTTTAATCAGACTCTTCACTGAGCATAGAGCCTGAGGTGAGGCTTAATCTCAGGACCGTGAGATCATGACCAGAGTAGAAACCAAGAGTCAAACGTTCAACCAGCTGCACCAACCAGGTGCCCTGGGAATAAGGGATTGGATCAGATATTAAGGGTTATAGATACTGAAGCACCTGGGTGGCTTAGTTGGTTAAATCTCTGGCTTTGGCTTGGTCATGATCTGATCCCAGGATCAAGCCTGGCATTGGGCTTGCTGCTCAGTGGGGAGTCTGGTTCTCTCTCTCCCTCTGCTATTCCCCCTGCTCAGGCTCTCTCTCTGTCAAAATAAATAAATCTTAAAAAAAAAAAAGTGGTAAGATACCAGGGGTGAGAGATAAGGAATTTGATCAGATATCAAGAGTAGGATAGAAGATTGCTGAAAAATGACCAAGCAGATTTCTTGCTAAAACTGGGCTAAGTGGGCGGAGCCTAAGGTCAAGGCTAGACAGAAAGAGGACTCAGAGGAACTTGACTCGAGTCTGGTCAAGGAGAAAATCTTCATCATCCATGACCATTGTATTTTCTGCAGTCACACATTTTATTAATTCTTTTATCAGACATTCAGTGAACGAGAAACATGAACGCAGCAGCAATAATATAACAAATGTAAGCGCTCTAGAAGAGACAAAGGCAGTATGGGAATCCACCTCATCAGATTTAGAATATGCATGACTCCATGACTGAATTACTACCACTGCTTGACTGTTGAGATTAAGATGTAGTACAGAGGATCAGAGGGAAGGGAGGGAAATCTGAATGGGAGTCATCAGAAAGGGAGACAAGCCATGAGGCACCTTTAACTATAGGAAACAAACTGAGAGTTGCTGGGGGGGAGGGGAGTGGGAGACATGGAGAAACTGGGTGATAGGCATTAAGGAGGACACGTGATGTGATGAGCACCAAGGGTTATCCACAACTGATGAGTTACTGAATTCTCTGAAACCAATGATGTACTATCTAATGGCTAATTGAATTTAAATATCTAAAAAAGGCACTTCAAAAAAAAAGATGTAGCATAACTCACAATATCCTTTGAGTGGAAGAATGTGCGGACTTTCCACACCTCTGCTGTCCAAGTCCCATGGCTAGTAGCCACATGTGGCTAATGACCACTTAAAAGGTGGCCAATTCAAATGGAGAAATGCTGTAAAAGCAGAATAAACACTGGCTTTCAAAGACATATTGTAACCAAAAGTCAGAGAGTATTGCCACCCTCACATCACAAACATCGCATGACTTCTACAGCTAATGAGAGTGGGACCCAAGATGAGAGAGGTCAACCTGAAAGTCCATGATGTCAGAAAGAACATGGAGAAGAAAGAGTCACAATCCTGGAGTGGATGGTCTGAAGACTGTCAGAATGCCTTTTTTTTTTTTTTTTTTTTTTTGGTGATTCTGTATACGGACAAGGAGAATTCATTGGAGATGACATCTGTATGCCTCACATTTTCAAGGGAAAATTATGAAAACGCATATAGACCCACAGCCATAGTTTAATTATGTTTGAAATATATTCAGAACTACTCCAGTCAGTAAATTGCATATTTTCACATTTAGCTTCTCAATTTTCTCTTCGGCACCTCCCATTCTTGAAATCCCAACACAAATCACATCTCTTGCCTAAGGACCATAAACTACCTCACTATCAAAGGCTACAGTTCATTCATTCATTTGATTCATTCAAAGCAACCTAATCTTGAGTGATGTCTTAGGCGCTCTTCTAGGGACTGGTGACACGGTGAACAAAATAGGTAAAAATCTCACTTTCATGGAGCCTCTCTGGTATTTAGGGGAAAATCTTTCCTTATCAACATGAAAATACTTTTTATGGATGTTGCTTAGAATTTCAGTTTTTTTTTTTCTTGACAGTATCTCAGGTGATCATCTTTGAGGTGGTTCTCCTGAAAATATTTTTGGGGGGTACTGACTCGACTTTCTGAGTCAGACACTTTCCTAAAGACAGGGGTCAAAGGAAAAGTGACAACTGTCACTCTTGCAGTAAGAACAGGGATCACAATGCTTGAAACAGATATGCTGCTCAGCTGTCAGAAAGTCCACAAGGCTCCAAATGTGTGTGGCCAACTAACGGAACCTGTAACTCAGAGGTTATCATCCTGAGAGCAATGGGAAATCCCTCTAGTTAAGGACTCTCCTTGACGGAAGCTTGACAATGGCCTTGATTTACTTACTATGATGTTTAGGTAATTATACACATTAAGAAAAGTGCACAAGGCACTTACATTTCCATGATACCATCAAAGATATTGTTGTTTTATTAAAATGTTACATCTAGAGTTGTAACGTATAGAGTAGTTAAGTCAATCACTATGAGGTACAGGTGAGACTATTGTAACAGCCATACTTCCATAAAAAAGAAAAATTTTTTGTGGTTTCTGATCTAGGAATCAGCCAGTGAATAATTCTATATCAGTGTCCAGTTACCGGGCTAAACATGTAATCTATTTATATTTCTGAGGGTAAGCTGAATTGTGATCACTGAGCCAGCTGTATTCTAGTAACTACTCATTTACCCAACATAACAGATATAAGAAGGTAAAAGGCTTCTAAGGAGACTGGTTACTTATATTTTGAACCACATTTTGGCAGGTATAACTTGCAACTTGTGCTTAGTGGTAAGATTTCTGATATTTACTTTCTCCTTCCTTTGGCAAGTCAAGTTAGTTAAAAAGTAATTAGAGTAGAGTCCATTGTTTTTCTTAAATGCTTACAGAGATATAGAACTCTCAAGTTTCTTTACTAGACAGGATTAGATCACATTAGTGATAAAGATCAGAATGATTTACATTGCTAAAACGAGAACTTCCTGTCAGTTTGGAGAAAGCTCATTTTTATAACCAACATATTGGCTGGGCTAGAGATTAATGAGTGCTATGGGTGGGGTGATGAATGTGATATATTCAATGACCTGTGGAATTTGTTCTGTAATTTCCCCACTCCTCTGGTCAGCAGAGCGTCTTCTTCAGTACCCAGCACTGCCCATAACTGCATTCAGAAAATCACTCTCCAAAAATGGTTATTTGTTTTGCCTTTTTTATAATTTTTTAAAACATTTGATTTATTTACATGTCAGAGAGAGGGAATGAGAGCACAAGCAGGGGGAGCAGGAGAGGGAAGGGGAGAAGCAAGCTTCCTGCTTGGTGGGATTGCACAAGGGCTGAAGAAGACAGAATGGGAAGGGGACAAGGAGAATAGTGGGTTTCAGATTCTTGGGAACAGAGCCCACATCTATTTCTATGTTTATCTCACTGCTATAAACCCAGGTCACAGCAGAGTGCCTGCAGCAGAGTCATGGAAGTGCTCCAGAACTGATAACTATTGCTATTTATACTACTAACATTCCTCCACAAAGGGCCAAGTGTCATAGCTTCTCCCAGTTCCCCACACTGAACGCAATGAAGAATCAAACTATCGGGTGAAGGATGGCGAGGGGCATTTAACAGGACCCAGATCACAGGAGCCATATTGTATTGCAGGACCAGGGGTCTTACCAGTGACTAGGTATTCACTCCTCTTGAGAGGCTAGCTCCTTGGATCTCCCTCTTCAATCCTCTGAACCCATGTCTGGCATCAGAAACAAAAGTAAACATAACGTATCGCCCTTGTTTATTTTTTACTATTATTTGTTACAGAGGAAGAGAGAGATCACAAGCAAGGGGAGCTGCAGGCAGAGGGAAGGCAGGCCCCCCACTAGAGCCTGGTATGGGATCCAATCCCAGGACCCTGGGATCATGACCTGAACCAAAGGTAGATGCTTAACTGAGTAAGCTACCCAGGCGTCCCTTATTGTCCTTCTTTAAAATTTAATGTATTCTCTCTCCTTCTCTCTTTGTCCCCACTCTGTCACTCATACTCACACAATCACAGAGTCACAGACAATAGCAAGGCATTTCCCATTCTAATTCGCTAAGGCACTATGAGCTTAAGCTCAACAGAATCACTTTGCCAGCTGCTGCTCTACCGTGCCCTGATCCCTTCTCTATCCCCAAGCTCGATCTGTAACTCAAGTGTCATGGTGGTGGCTCTTTCTGCCCTCCCTCCACAAGGCTGCCATCAGCACACTCTTCCCCGTGGCTCCACTCCCCAGCACTGGCTGCCTTTGGTCTACGGGTATGCCCTCTCCTAGAGCTTTTCCACTCTCCCTGAGGGGAAGACAACCCTTACTTCTCCCCGGTGGCTGTCACGTGTCCGCTATATATTGTGACGATCAGCCCGATTAAGAGATTGGGAACTAAAAGACTGGCTTCTGCTTATGGATCAAACTAACTCTGGGGCTTGGGACACATGACAGCAGCACATGGTGGTAGAACTGAGATGGTTAGGGAGTTAATCTGCATTTTCACATCTGGTCAGCAGCAGAACAAAGAAGACACCCCAGATCTCCTATCTCCCAGAACAGTACTCTTCAAGTAACTTACAGCACCATCCTTCTCCAGCTTTGGAAGTGGCACTTTTCCAACCCCAAAGTCTTGATTCTAGGCAGCACTCCGAGAGATACTCCCTCCAGAATCACCCCTGGCTGGAAGTAGTGGTCGGCCAAGGCCTCCCAAATATCTTCCCTTCAGAGTTGCGCTTGCATCAAACTCAAAACTGTGGCACGTACGGGACTTTCCTGTCAGCCTCTAGCTCTAATGACCTATTGGACTTCAGAGGTGCTCTTTTATACCCACTTACCTTATAACATCAACGTGTGACTCCTCTAGAATTCTCTCCATGGCTTTTCTCCTGTACTAATTGTTATGGACTGAATTGTGTCCCCACAAAAGTCATATGAAGAATTCCTAATCTCCAGTGTGACTGCATCTGGAGATAGGGCCTACCTAGAAGGAGGTACTGAAGGCTTGGTGAGGTCACAGGAGTCCTAATCTGCTAGGACTGGTGTCCTCATAAGGGTGAAACACATGAAAGCACTCCCCCTACCTCCCCTCTGGGGGCCCACAGAGAAGAGGTCATCTGAGGGCACAGTTGAAAAGGTAGTGATCTATAGAACAACAAGAAAAAGCTCACTGGAGACCAACCTTGCTGGCACCTTGATCTGGAACTTCTGGCCTCCAGATCTGTGCGAAAATACATTTCTGACATTAAAGCTCTCCAGCCTGTGTTTGTCTGTCCCCGACGGCCTGGCTCCAAAGCCTCAGAGATTGGGGACAGTGAGGAACACCATAGGACTAACCCTGCCACCCTGAAAGGAACCATGCCATTTGGAACTCCAGAAAGGATTCAGAGGAACTGAAATCTGCATTCCTACCTCTGGACAGCCCCATATTCAGCAGGCCCCTGGATGCAAACCTGGAGCTTGACACTCAACCTGAACAAATCCCTCGACTGCCCCCTCCCCCAGAAAGATGGACAGAGTGCTGGCAGATCGGGCCTGCCATGTTGTGGTCCCTAACCATAACCTTTGGTTTGCTTTTCAAGATTCTGACCCCAAAGGCCTTGCAGTAGGTGCCCTACAATTTGGGGACACATGGGCAATCCCAGAGGACTCAGCCTGCTGCCCAGAAGGAAACTGTGCCATTTGGAACTCCGGAAAGGATTCAGAGGAGCAGAAATCTGCATGCCTAGCTAAGGACACACCCACACAGAGCTGACTCCTGGACACAAAGCCAGAGCCAGACACTCACCCTCACCTCCACTGTCAACTCAGCCACCCAGACAGCTCTCCATGGGGTCTTCAGATCAGCCCTGCCATGTCCCTGGTTCCTAACACTAACCCTTGGATGGGTTCTGTAATGATCTCCTCATTTCAGGTTATGTGGTGGTTCTGCAGGACATTGTCCTGGTGTGGGATCAAACACACTGAAGCATCCCGTGTGAAGTGGCAAACGTGGTAAAGAAATGACGGCTGGGGAATCTGAGTGTGGAGACAGCACGTATTTGTGCTGCTATAACAAGCTGACTGCACTTTGAAATCACCACAGAGGAAATGAATCTTCCAAATATCCATGTTAGCACGATGACACGGAAGCAGCGAGAACATCAGACTTTGGGATGGAGGCCAAGCCCTCCCAAATCCAGGTCACCCAACATGGAGAGGACACATGTTAGCAAGAGACTCGTGGGAGAATTAAATCATGGGCCCCTGTATCACAGGTGCAGTAGAAGCAGTGGATTTGGAATTTCAGTTTTTCCACAACGTTCCACCACAAGCTGGTTAGAACTGTGCAAAAGCAGGAAGGGAAGCCCCAGTAAAGTGGACTGGGGATGCCAGAAGGGGAGGCTGGAAGGGAGCGCCTGGTGCTCAGTGCCCATTACAGACCCCACATTGCAATCCCCCACAGGAGAGACTCACCAATTCCAGGCCTCACACGGGAAGCTGGAGGTTCATCTCCTGACTTTTTGTAGGAGCTTTGCAGCTCAGCTGGTGAGAATTCTCCATCACCGTGCCTTTCTCCAAGGGACTTTCCTTCAAGCACCCTTCCCAACTTCTTCCTCCTCCATGAAATAATGTTCCTCTCCTTTGTTTCTCGCACTTGCCTGTGTGGGACCTTAGCTTGCTCAGCCCAGACTGCCATTCTCTGCTCTTCCCAATTAAACCCATGCTGCTGGTCAAATAACTGGCAGATTGAGTTTAAGGCCAATTGAACTAATAAATTCAAAAACTTGCAAGGAACAAAATCAATATGCACAAATTAGTGGCACTCCTACGTGCTCGGAAGGAACCATCAAAAAGAGACTGCTGAGAACGATCTCATTTACACCTGCATCCAAGACAGCAAGATACCCGGGAGGCCCCTGAACCAAGAAGGTGACAGACCTGTCATCTGACAGCCCTGCAACAATGACGACAGACAGGGAGGGGTACACACGGAGATGGGGAGGCACTGTGCTCAGGGTAGAACCCACACTGGGAAAATACCTACTCTCCCCAAAACCGTCTACAGAGTCCTCACTCTGGCTCCCGAATTTCCGGACTCGGCGCAAGCCTGGAGTGGGTGTGGACACGGGAAGGACCCCGCAGGGCTGAGGTGGGGAGAGCACAAGCACCGAAGCAGGCGGACGCTCCCTGACCTCAGACCATCTGAGGAGCCCCAGGAACCGAATCCGCGAGCACACAAACACAGATGAGGACCTAGGAGCACCCGAGCCCAGAAAGGGGGGACCCCACAGCCCCGCGCACAGCACAGCAGGAGGCCACGTCTCCTCACACAAAACGACGGAAGCCCCAGTGTCTACATAGGGCTCCCTTTCTCTGTGGGGTCCTGAGACCACGAACCCCTTGACAGTCCACTCAGGCGGCTTCTCCTCAGCTCCTCCAGCATCTGGTCCTTAGGAGGTTGGACTGCTGCCAGTGTGGGCGCGTCCTCCACAACGGGTCCGGTCAGTGTGGATGCAGAGCCACACCCTCCTCAGCTTGTCCTGTCAGGGTGGGAGGCGCCCCACATTCTCCAGAAGTCTCCACAGTGGGTCCTGAAGAGGCGGGGCTCTGGTCCCAGCTGTGGCTGTGCAGCCTGGGCTCAGGGCGGGAGCTGGGGTCTGGCGCCCTCTGCAGGCGGTGCAAGGCAGTGCAGGACTGTGGGAGCTCACCCTTCAGTGGAAGGTCCTGCTCCCTCCTGGGGTCCAGCTGATGCCATTTCATTCCGGAAATTGAAGCTGCATGGAGCCCAATACCCCCCAACTTCCCCCCAAATAGCTAAGGAACAATGAATTGGAAACAATGTGGAATTACAACAGTCCTTGACCCAAACAGTGTCACTGAACATGGCCCTGATGCAGACCCACACTCTGACCTCAACTTGGTCTCAAGCCTGGACCCTACCCTAATCCAAGACCCTAACCCTAGCCCCCAACCCAAACAATGTTCACAAGAATCAAAAGGTAGAAACTGCAAATATCCATCAATGGCAAGTGCCTAAGCAAAGTGTGGTGAAGCATTTGAATTTGGGTACAGGTTCAGGTTTTAGTCAGAGTTCTAGATCAGGCTTTGGGTTTAGTGTTAGGGTGAGGGTTTAGAGTGAAGGACAAGGGAACAGAGTTATAGTTTAGGGCTTTAAGTTTATGATTTAGGCTTTAAGACTCAGGGCTTATGGGATAAAGTTCAAGGTCAAATTTGGGGTTTGACTTCATGCTGAGATTTGGGTTCAGGTTTCATGACTTGGAGGTCTGGTTTAGGGTTTGGGTTCTTGGTTCAGGGCTTGGATCCAGGGCTCAGGTACAGGCTTTGGGTTCCATTCCAGGTTTGGGATTCAGGGTTCTAGTTTGGGCTTTAAGGTCAGCTTAGGTTTCAGCGTTGGTAGGGTTTAAGGTTAGGTTTAGGGATGACACATTTTCTTCAGTTGTCATCATGGACAAAATAATTCTATCTGAAGTTTCTAAGTCAGAAATGTATTTCATCTGGGGGCGCCTGGGTGGCTCCGTGTGTTAAGCCTCTGCCTTGGGCTCAGGTCATGATCTCAGGGTCCTGGGATCGAGCCCTTCATCAGGCTCTCTGCTTGACCGGGAGCCTGCTTCCCCATCTTTCTCTCTGCCTGCCTCTCTGCCTACTTGTGATCTCTGTCTGTCAAATAAATAGAATTAGTAAAATCTATTATATGATCTTTTACAAACCATTTCCTATCTTTGCATTTCTTGTGCCAAGACAGACAGGGGTTATTTAAAACCCTGAAGAGAGTGCTCTTGCTTTTAAATTGCCTGTAACCTTCGTGTAATAGATTTATGATTGATAATAGATTTAGTTAAAATATAACTATTTAAAATATTTACTCTCAGTAAACGATTTCAACCTATGCTCATTTAAGTAACTTGGTGCATAATCCCTTTTCTATTAAACCATAGTGCAAGGACCAATGCCGCGTTCCCGAGAGAACCCCAAGCTATTTTTCTAGAATGGCTGTATGCTATATATGGCGTCCTGTTTTCACTCCCTTTGTGGAGCACCTACCCTGGAGGTCATGTAATAACCAATGACCAAAAAAACAAACAAGAAACCCAAACATCCAGGTCGAAGTGCCATCCCTGCCTGGAGTGGAGGAGACTGCTCAGACAGATCCCAGGCAGGCATCTCAGCCCAGGCCTGTGTTGGGGAAGCTGGTTCCTGGCTTTGGGCGCAAACTGGAAGCCAGCAAACTGACCCAAGAGTGCAGCCGGCGTTTAGGACTGATGATCTTTTGGCAGCCAGGCTGCGTGTGGACACCCGCTCAGGGAGCCAGGCTAGGCGCCTGCCCAGCGCAGGCGCTGGCAATGCAGCAGCATGCCAGGGCTTAGCCCCGCACCCCAGCATGGGCTCCGGCCTCAGAAGTGAGGGGGTGGGGCCAGCGTAGAGAAGGGTCTTTGCTAATTTCCAAAGCTGGAAGTGAGCTCTCAGAGGACTCAGGAGGGAGGGGGGCGGGGGCGGGGGCGGGTCCGGGGCGGCCGGGAGAAGGGGCTTTGCTAATTGCCCAGGCGGGAAGGAGGGGCGCGCAGCGCCAGGGTGCTGTGCTGCAGCCCATTCGGGACTGCAGGACCCACCATACTCACTGCCCCTGCACTCTCATGCTCCAGCCTAGCCCATGAGGCCGTGGTGTCCTGTTCCCGTTCCCGCCGCCTGCTGCCCCTCCCCGCCCAATGGCTTCTCTGGAGGACCCTCTGCTCACAGGTAAAGTGACACCACGATGCGCCCTCACCTGAAGCAGAAAACGCGGTCCAGAAGCTGGGCGTGGGATGTTTGGGCCCCAGCCTCCGGCCAACCCCAGGGCACCAGGACCACCCCAGACGCTGTGCCACACCCTGTCCGTAGGGGGTCAGGCCAGGACAGCGCCACAGGAGGTACCCCCCCCCCCCCCGCCAGAGGGCAGGCTAGCCCCCATAGTTCGGCATCCCCACGCGCTTTTCAGAGCCTCCTGCCATTTCCAGGGCACCCAGAACCCAGAGAGTGAGGCCTTGGGTGCTTTCTAGAGACAGATTCAAGGCAATTTTTCGACTTTGGGACTCAGAGTTAACATAGTTTTCATTTGTGATTATTATTTTTTGTGGGTGCCATAGCTTTTCTTTTGACCTATGGTTGTTTTCACTCCCGGTTCTGAAGAAGCCCCTAAATCCTAACCCTTTGAGGACTCTGAAAGCTCTCAGAGCAGCAGTGCTGGGGGACAGTGTGGACACATGTTTTGGTTTCTCCTCTGGCCTGCTTCTGTGGCAGCCCCGCTCTGTCCTCCTCAGACTTCAGAGCAATATCTGAACAAGTGGAGAAGCGACCAGGGGGTCAGGAAGGTGGCCACCGAAGAGTGACTTCTCTGGAGGGTGGCTGAGCTAGCAAGTGAGCATGTTAGTCCAGCTCTGCCTGCATTCAGTATGGAGCTGAACAGGGGCCAGGGAAGGGGAGGAGGAGCAGAGAGCAGGGACAAAGGGACCAAAGAGGAGATTCAGATGAAGGGAAGTAATGGGGAGGAAAGAGAAGAAACTCTAGAAGACAGGTATGTAGAAAGGAAAAGGGATGAAGTGGGCATTGGGAAAGGGCACCACCAGGGAAGGAGAGAGGGGAAGGAAAGAGGGAGGAAGAGAGGAAAGGGGAAAGGGAGAAGGGAGGAGTCAGCATGCCAGGGCTCCCCCTGCATCTGAAGAAGAGGTGGCTGGTCCAGCTTGTCAAACAGGGTGCTCACTCTTTGGCCCCAGTTTCTGCTCCCAGTGCTACTGGGCTTTTCAAGGAAGGCAGGCTGTCCCTTGGGACCTACTGGAGCCCACTGGAGCCCACAGGAGGGTGGGAGAGGTAAGATGCCACCAGGTCCTGTCCTGAGCTGCTCCCAGCCACCAGCCTCACCACATGGTGCAAGAGGGACCCCAGAACAAAGGAGGGACACAGGCCAGCATGTCTGCTGGTGGCCCTGGGCACTTAGCTCATCGCAGTGAACCACACGGCATCCTCAACCCACGCTTTCAAAGCCTCCTTCTTCGTTTCTGGCTTTCATGTCTGTAGGAACATGAGCCAGATCTAACTCGTCTCCGACAGACAATTCTGACTCACCCCGTGTCAGATTTTTATGAGTGGCTGTGATAGAGTAAGATAGCAATGCTCCAACAAACGGACTGTTTCCTCCCACTTGACCTCAACAGTCTTATACATTTTCTTAGCGAAAACATCTTGTCTCCTTCCATTAAGCTCATAACGTGGTCTAGTAGTATACATGCGCCTTCGGTAGATGCGAAGCGATACAGAGGTCCTTTTTTTTTTTTTAATTTTACAAGGCAAAGTCAGTGAACACATCCAACTTGACCAATACGTCTCTAAAATGTCAATCCAGGCAAAGCTTTTTCTGCCTACAGTTTGGAGCCTACGTAGTGACATTTTTAAAATGCTTTCAGTCCCTCAGTGAGGCTCTTAGAAGCTAGCCAGGGCTTACTACGTGCCAGGCACTGTGTCAGGTGTTGGAGCTAAAGGGAAGGAGAGCTTGGAGGCTGGCTGGGGAAGGACATCCATGACACAACCACAGCTAGAAACGGAGGCCAGTGCTAGAAAAGAGAGAGCAGGCTGCATGGAGAGTGTGTACCATGGGGCTTGTGAGCTCACGAATAAGTGGGAGTAACTGGAGTGGGGAGATGGGGGAGAGAAGAGGGTCTTCCCATCAATGGGAATCACCTGTGCTTGGAGGCAGGTGGCATGAGAGGTCTCCACAGGAAGAAGGAGGCAGTGTGGTTGAAGGGCAGAGAGATGGGGCAGAACAGGCATCAGTCAGTTGGAGGGGTATGAATAGACTGATGGGAGGATTATGGGTGCCTTTGGAGGACTGAGAATTTGTTAGAAGATCAGTGCAGATTTCTATGGAGACAAATGCCAGGAACTGATAGGTCTTTGAAAGGTCACTCTGGCTGCCTTTTGGCAAAGGGGTTGGTAAAAGGCACTTGCAGGTGTGAACACACCAGGTGGGAGGTGAGTGCAGGAAATCAGGTGAGGGAGCATGGGAACTTGGTCCGGGGGTATATAAGGGAGAATAGACTTTAAGGAGTTCCACAAATTGGCACCAGCTGTGGCTTCATTACAGAGCTGGAAGGGGTGTGTCCTGGAGGTTACAGAAATTACATGAGAAAGGGAAGTCTTTTTAGATCTCTTTTTCAACTAGAGGAACTCTCACCTTATTGATAGAATTCCAGAGTGGGAACCAATGATATGAGGACATCTTTGAAATGTCTGAATATATTCTTCGACATCTTTGAAAGTGACGAGGAGACCTTGGCCTTAGGAGGCCTTGGCCCTCTTTGTAGCCAGAAAGATTTCACCTACAGATTTGGGTTCTCCCTTTTAAAGTCAAGGAGTCAGTCCTTCCAAAGGACACCTCCTATCATTTTACCCTCTCATCATACCTCACGTGCTGGCATCTCCAAGACCCTCTGTTCCAGGTTGAGAGTATCCACTTTGGCCAGGCTGGTCTTGCCAAGAACACCACCATAGGAAATCTAGAGCCTATAATGCTATTAATAACATCATCTAGGACTGTGTTTGCTGCCCTCATAGCCTCTTTCCACCATGACTCACTGAAGCTTTTAACACATTGTATCCATTAAGCTATAGTTCCCAAAGGTCATCTTCTCTAGTGCCATTAATTTTTAGGGGACCAGGCAAACCTTAAACTTGTCCCCCCTAATTGGACCCCTGTTCCCCCACAATCTATTTGAAAGCCTTTCACCATGATTCTTGAATGAGATCTGAGACCACTGCTGGTACCTAACACTTCTTGGCACCTTGTCTGTTAGGTTCTTGGAAGAGGAGATGGCTATGGAGGTGAGTGGGAATGGGAGTGGGAGGATTTCTCCCTTCACTTTGCTTTTTGTGTTTTCAAATAATGGGTTTTGAGGGGGCGGGAAAGTTTAACCAGACCATTTATTTTCCATCTCCCATCGATAAAAAGTTTACCACTCCCCACTGGAAGAATTTATATCTTTCCTTTGAATCTACAGGAAAATCTCCCAAACCCAGACCACCACCATGTGGATTCAGCCATCTTCTGATTCACCTCCAGATTGTCTCCTCCTAACTGCTCAAGCCACAGGTTAAGGGCGAAATGTTCAATGCCCAAGCAGTTAAGTGGGGAACACGTTTATCTAAGCAATTGCATGCAGCTCTCTATCTGCATACAGGGGGTCTCTCCCAAGCCTTTCCAACCTCAGCAAAAGAAGACAAAGCCCCAGCAGTCTGGGGTATATATCATTCATTCATTCCTGTGTTCAACACTCATGGCGGATCCCCACCAAGACAGTGGGAGAGCAAGGACTGGAGAAATCCTGGAAGCTGAAGTCTGAGGAGGATTTCAAATTCAAGTCAGAGATGAAAGAAACATCTGGACTTGGTCCTCAGGTACATGCAGTATTCTGAACTGAGGCTAGAACCAGAGACCATTCTAATGAAAGGCCTCTACAGGTGGGCTCTCACAGGTGGGCCCCAACTCAGTTTCGTGTATATTCATTCATGAAATAGCTCTTTGGGTCAACATGCAGAAGAAAACCATTTCAGAAAACTGACAATGAGGAGAGGAAAGGGAAGCCAGAAGGCTTGTGAATGGGGAGAGAGGAGGACCCAGGGCAGGAAACCAAGAATCCCTCCCTGCCCTCCTTGCTGCCAGGGAGGTCTGAGGGACTAGTTTCCACCTGGGATCCCAAGTCCAGAACAAAAGCAGCGGGGCCACGGCGGGGGAGGGAAGGGGGTCCTCAGCACGGGTGCATGGGGCTGCGGAAAGATGGGGGCTAGCGTGCCTGCTGGCGGGGGGCACCTCGCAAGGCGCTGTCCCCAGCCCGACCCCATGAGGACCCGGGTTTGGCGCAGCGTCCGGGGTGGTCCCGGTGCCCTGGGGTTCGCGGGAGGCTGGGCCTCCACAACCCCCCTCTTCGCCCCCAGGTCGGGTCCGCGCTTTCTGCTCCAGGTGAGGGCGCGGCGCGGTGTCACTTTACCCCTGTGCAGAGGGTGGTCCGGAGAAGCCTTGGGGCGGGGAGGGGCAGCAGGCAGCAGGAGCGGGACAGCGGAGCCTCACATGGGAGCGTACGGGCGGCGAGTCCGGTGGGTCCTGCAGTCCCGACTGAGCCGCAGCACAGCACCGCGGCGCTGCCCGCCCCTCCTCCGCCAGCCCCTCCACCTCCTCCCAGACTCTCAGCCACATCCTCTGTGAGCTCACTTCCAGCTTAGGCAATTAGCAAAGCGCCTTCTCCCCGCCGCCCTCCACCCGCCCCCGCCCCCCTCCCTCCTGAGTCCTCTGTGAGCTCCCTTTTCGCTTTGGCAATTAGCAAAGCCCCTTCTCTGCCCTGCCCCCGCCCCCTCCCTCCTGAGGCCCCGCCCTGGCTGGGGCGCGGGGGAAGCCCCGGGGGCTACAAGCTTGACCAGCGCTGGCGCTGGGCAGCCTCCTAGCCTGGCTCCTTGAGCGGGTGTCCACCCGCGGCCTGGCTGCAAAAAGATCATCAGTCCTGTTAACCCTGGCTGCACTCTCCCGTCAGTTTGCTGGCTTCCAGATTGCGCCCAAAGCCAGGAACCAGCTTCCCCAACACAGGCCTGGGCTGAGATGCCTGCCCAGGATCTGTTTGAGCAGTCTACTCATCTCCAGGCAGGGATGGCACTTCCACATGGATGTTTGGGTTTTTTTATTGTTTTTTGGTCATTGGTTATTATTACATGACCTCCAGGGTAGGTGCTCCACAAAGGGAGTGAAAACAGGATGCATGATATACCCCTCACCTCCCATGCTGTCTTTCTCTTAAATAATAAGCACTGCTGAACTATCTTAGATTCTGTACCTTCTCTCCAGCCATGAACCTATCACTGTCTTTAACTCTTGAAAACTTCATTAGACAAATTAATGTGGTGAAGGAAGCAATATGAGAAAGCCTATTAATCTGATGAGCATGGAACTGAACAAACCCTATAGATACTTTCCCTTTGATTTCTAGCCTATCAATACCTACAGTGAGTCACATACACTCAAGATTATTGTTTTTATTGTATACTTCATATATTCATTGATTTTGGACTCGTTATCATTTTGTTGAAGTGTTAAACTATGGTAATAAACAAACTTTTAATTAACTTTTCCTCCTATGATACAAATATAACTTGCACTTGAGCTTTAGCTAATTTTATGTTCTAAAATTGCCAAAACAAAATGATCAAGGTTTCTAGATTATTTACTGTCTTTTCTACTATATAATATTGTTCTATCTCTTCTGTATAAAGAAAATGAATGCTTGGGGCTCTTGGGTGGCTCAGTGTGTTAAAGCCTCTGCCTTCTGCTCAGGTCATGATCCCAGAGTCCTGGGATAGAGCCCCACATCAGGCTCTCTGCTCAGCAGGGACCCTGCTTCCCTTCCTTTCTCTCTGCCTGCCTCTCTGTCTACTTGTGATCTCTGTCTGTCAAATAAATAAATAAAATCTTTAAAAAAAGAAAATGAATGCTTGATAACTAAATGAATGCTTTACTGAACAAATTAAATATGGCAATGGCATTTTATTTTATCATGCTTCACATATTAAACAATAATATTATATCACTAGTCTACAAATAATCTACTCGCATAGTCATTTGGAAGCTTTTAGCAAAAGAATTCTTCCTCCTGATTGTAGTATAAAAGCCACAGAAATATACAGAAGACTCCTAGGATAGAAAGTTAAATCCAGTTATCCGTGATGCCTTGAGGAGGACCTGACCTATGTATGTCCTGGGATGCACTAGTAACTGTTACATGTGATAGGATTATATTTAATATATACAGTTTCATTTACTTCACAAAGGACATATAAATTTGAGAATAAAATATTTGATGAATCTATAAAGTCTATATCTATTTGTAACTAATGTGGTAGAATTAAGATGTTAATTTGAAAAAAAATTCATTGAACACATACACATATTCAATTGTTTTTATATATATAAACAGCATTATTTATTTATGTAAATAAATGCATTGTCAGTAAAATCCATTTACTTATCAATCATAAGGGTAATTTTAAGTACTAAGAATAAGAAATATGTGAAAAGATAAGTGTTCAAGAGTGCAGTTTGTGGTAATTAATACAATATGATAGGCTCATAAAAATGATATATTACTTGAACTTAAAAGCTTCTATAATTAAGCGATGACCACTTGAAATTTGTAATTAGTCTTGCTGCAGTTTTTCCTTGCACTTATTGCCCTTCCCCAGAAGTTCATTAAGAATTTCTGTGAATGTCCTTATGTTTAATCTCATTCATAGATTCCACTGCTGCTCACAAAACAAAGCCAAAAAGAGAGGTAACTCTATGTGGCACTCCATCCACAAGCAATACATTCATAAATAATTAAAAAGCTCTCTACTTCATTTGTTACCCATTCAGCTGATAATTTAAATGAGTAACTGAGGCCATTTTATCAGCACTTTTAATAGAATGCGACTCAGAAACTTCACAGTGTTATTTAAGAAGAAATGCTCACGTGTTAAGGTTTTTATTTTTTTAAATCAACAAAATAATTTTCAAATATTAAAAGCAAATGTCTCCTTTTCCTCCAAGTTTCCTTGCTATGTCAAAGTTACAAATAAATACATTAAAATCGTATTTTGAGTAGTAGATAAAAACAAAAGTTTTGAAACTGTGGGTTGAGTGTCTGGGTTAACTTGTATAAATATCTGAACTCAATGTATTTAGACTTTATTAGATTTTTTTTTTAGACTATTTAAAAATACATGCTGAGATAATGACAACATTATTTTATTCATTTTAATAAATAAATTATTTTATTTAATTATGTTTAGATATTTATTTATTAAATTAATGATTTAATATTTAATAATCTAAATTTGAAATATTTTAAATTCTAAAAATATTTATTTAATTAAATTGATATATTTAATATAAATATTTAATAAATTATTTAACCATTATTATAATTATGCAATACATTATGTATTGTGTAATAATTGCATTTTAATAAATAAATAAATGTATTATTTACATTATTTTATTATATTTTATTTCGTTGACAAAGAGAGGGAGAACGCAAACAAAGGGAGCTGCAGGCAAAAGGAGAGGGAGAAGTAGGCTCCCAGCTGAGCAGAAAGTTCAACCTGGGGTTCCATCCCACGACCCTGGGATCACCACCTGAGTCGAAGGCAGATGCTTAAGTGACTGAGCCATCCAGATGCCCAAGGCTTTGTATTCTTCGGTTCTAAATATTGATGCTCCTTCATCTCTGGAGTTAGTAAATTGATGTTGAGAATTCATATCAAAGAATTGATAGTAGCTGTTAAACAGAAACATGTAATTTAGGGGAAAAAAAAGAACAGAAGGAAGAGAAAGGCCAAAAGTCAAAAGCACATTAATATAAAATTTAATTAGATAAAAAAGCTGATATTCCTGAAGGGGGCTAATAAAAGAGCTGCAAAGAGCTGATAGGATTAGTAAAATTGTCCACTCCTGGTCATTTCATAATTTTAAACTATTCCTTATTAATAAATATACATAGTTCCAGAAACACAAGCACATAGGAACATTTCCACCAAGTTTCCTCTAACAGCATTTACAAATTAGACGTTCAAACAATGCAGTTCATTACATGTTGCATCTGTATCTTAAAGTTTAAACACTTTCTGTGACACATTTTCTAACAATTAAAATTAAAATATATATATATATATATATACCTTATCCCTAAATGGAAAAAAAAATATATATATATATACATAGATACCTTATTCCTAAATGAAACCTTTCTTTGTTTATTAGCTTAAATAGGTAAATTAGCAACAACAACAACAACAAACAGCTAATATTATAAAGGTAGGAACAATTTACCTTTTCATTTATTGCTATTTTCTAAAAATTCCTATTTTATTTTTTTCTCAAGTCTGTCATAATAATTTTCTAAATCTCCTGCCTTATTCAATTTTTTTCTTTTAGTGGAAATCTCTATTTCATATTTATTTTCTCTTCCTCCACTCTTTGCTGTAATAATTCAATGTATTATTAGATTTTCTGTTTTTCTCTTTATCCAGATATATCTTTTCTTTCTTTCTTTCTTTTTTAAATAATTTGATTTGCTGGCATTTTACATCAGTACATGCTTTCTTATGGATGTTAGAAATGTCTGTGGAACTACTAGAAGAATAAACTTTTTTACCTTTAAGAAGTTTACAGTCTAGAGTGCCTGGGTGGCTCAGTTGGTTAAGTGTCTTCCTTCAGCTTAGGTCATGATGCCAGGGTACTAGGATCCAGTCCTGCATCAGCTGCCTGCTCAGCAAGGAGTCTGGTTCTTCCTCTCCCTCTGCCCCTCCCTCTCTCTCTCTAATAAATAAATAAAATCTTTTAAAAAAAGACTTACTAAAATCTGAGACTGAATTACTAAATTCAGTCTTAATAGAAGACAGCTAAACAAAGCAATGATCACAACTGGAAAATTTAGCGAGATCATGATTTAACATTTTTGGTTGACACAGGACCTCTTTCAGTAACAACTTTCCCTAAATATCAATTTCTTTGTAAGGCAAAAAATTTTGACAAGAAATCCAGATCCTTCTGATCGTTTTCATATCAATTTAATGTGACATCCTCAGAGTATATAATCAAATATGTAATTATTCTATCTGTTGCCTTGTATATTGCCTGTATCTTTTTCAGACTCAAAGTTCCATTGAGGTAGAGTTTTTTTTTTTTAAAGCAGAGATTTTTAAAGTGTTTGATATATACAATATGCTTAATAAGTTTTTAAAAAACCTATGTATTACAGAAGCCTTAAACAGGCTTTAAAAAAAGAAGGTGATATTAGTGGTCATATCAAACAATTTTCAGGTTTCAGTCATGTAAATAACTACATTTCTCAGAGACAGAGAAACATACAAATGATCTGGGTCCAGTAGGATAATGCTAGCATGTGTTGTAAATTCTTTTATATGACCTTATTCTTGCAAGAATTGGTTATGTGGCAGAAAAAAAGGTATCACTATCTTATACTTTATTATTTAAAGAGATTTATGGAAGTCTTAATTTCTTACACTACCCCTTTGTTTCAGTGGACCCAATTTCCGTGGTAATGGTGAGAGGAAAGTAGGCAATTTAGGCAGCAGCCAAAATCACCTACAAGGCACTATAAAATAAGGCTTGTTCTAGATCATGGGTCTGTCCAAAGGGGAATGTTAAGGGGTAGAATGGATGATGGATGCATTGTGGACTTATAACTTTAAGATTAATACTGTTATGCCCCAATAATGGGTCTATGATTAAAGGAGCGAGACTGATGTAAAGCAAAGGTCAAGCAAAGCTTTATTTCATGCGAAGCATCAAGAATCTAACCGAACGTTTGGGGCCACACCTCTTATGAGAGAAGGCAACCCTTTGCTGTTTCACAGTCTAGCTTTTAAGGGCAAAGGCCATGCAGTCAGGCCTGGCCACGCACAGGTGACCAATGAGATTTTAACACACACAGGAAACTCCACAGTGAGGCTAGGTGACCAATTGAGGTTCAATTTACCCTAGTATAGACATTTGACCCAGCCTATTACACCTTGATTAGGATTAGTGCCAAAAAGGTTCCCAAAGAGCAGAGGAGTGGGGCATACTCATTAGTATCTAGGGAGACAATATGCAAACACCGCCCCCCCCCTCCGCTCATTGATGTCTCCACCTGGCCTGACCCACCCTTGTATATGGGCTTTGTTACCTGGAGCTGATTTCCAGGACTTGTTTTTAAGTGAATCCCCTGGGGGAAGGGGAGCAAGGACAGTTTAAGGGTTAACCTCAATGAAAGCCTCTTGCTAAAATATAAAAATATAAAATAGGTCCTTACATTACAACAACTCAGTAGGGAAAGTCCCAGTGTGGTGATAAAAGAAGTGAGGTAACTTGCATTGCACATTTTTTTTTAAAAAGTGTAAGTTGTATTATTCCGTGCCATGACATCATACTTTATCTTCATCTCTGTCTACTAGTTTAAAACTAGTTAAACAAATTCAACAATTTTTTTAAAAATATTTTATTTATTTATTTAAGAGCAAAAGCCAGAGAGAGAGAGAGAGCATGAGCAATATGGGGCTCGATCCCAGGACTCTTGAGATCCTGATCTGAACCAAAGGCAGACACTTAACTGACTAAGCAAATGAGACTCCCACAAACTCAACAATTTTATAAAATTTTTATTTGTTGGGGTGCCTGGCTGGAACAGTCAGTAAAATATATAAATCTTGATCTTGGAGTTGTACGTTTGAAATCCACCTTGGGTGTAGAGGTTTTATTTAAAAATAAAATCTTTAAAAAAATTTTTTTCATTTTTTTATTTAAGCCATTGTATGGCAGTGTTGATCACTATATTGTACACCTGAAACTAATATTAACCTTATTTTAACTAACTGGAATTTAAATAAAAACTTTAAAAATAAAATAAAAATAATAATCATAAAAATAAAAAAGAGGAAAAATTATTTGGCAGGCAATTTTCTTAATTGCATTATTATTTATTATTATCATAGTCTGTGTGTGTCGGTGGGAAGTGGCTGGTATTACAGTGAGTTCCATATCTGTGTTACACTGAGTTCCATGTCTGTAGTCAGTCTTTTTTTTCTTTTAGTTTATTTTCAGGGATCCAAAATTCATTGTTTATGCACCACACCCAGTGCTTCATGTAATAAATTCCCTCCTTAATACCCACCACTGGGCTCACCCAACCACCTGCCACCCTCCTCTTCAAAACCCTCAGTTTGTTTCTCAGAGTCCACAGTCTCTCATGGTTTGTCTCTCCCTCCGATTTCCCCCAGCACACTTCTCTCCATCTCCCAGTGTCCTCCACGTTATTCCTTATGTATTGATTCTTATAAGAACTTTTATTTCTTTCCCTATTCTGCTTTGCATATGCTTACCTTAGATGTTAAAATGTTATAAACCTCTCCTGCCTGGTCCATTTTCTCTCTCTTCTCTCATGATTTCTCATGCTCTCCCTGCCAACCCCACATGCCTTACAATATCTGGATATGACTAATTTCTTCCTGAGCTACTTTATTCTACTCTGCCATATGGTTGCCCTTCCCTCTTCTGTACCATAACTTCTATCCCCTGCATTTGTGCTTTAACAATACCTAATTCTTTTCACTGCATCTGTATCTTTGAGGTCAATACTCAGTAGTGCAATCGCTGGGTCATAGGCTAGCTCTATTTTACTGGAAAGAAGGGCCATATGCACCCCAGTGTTCATAGCAGCAATGTCCACTATAGCCATTCTGTTGAAAGAGCCAAGATCCCCTTCAACAGACAAACGGATAAAGAAGATGTGATCTATGGATACAATGGAATATCACTCAGCCATCAGAAAGTATTTTTGTCAAATGAAGACTCTCAAAGTATGTTTCTTGGGAGACACTTTTCAATTGGTTGCTTACATTTCTGCATTTATTATTTGTTCTAGGCCATCCTTTGAAGATGGTTGTATTGAATAGACTTGGAAGACAGAAATAGTATCTTTTTTTTTAACTTAACCTGTTGTGTTTGCAAATATTATCTGCCTCTGTTTTGATTCTTCTTGTGGGAACTGAGGCTCAGAACTGATATATAACTCCCACCCCTACACACACACACACACACACACACACACAAATACACACACACACACAAATACTGTTAATATTCTGGCTACCTCTATTGCTGTGAATAATAAACTATATTATTTCTGAACCATGAGTCTGTGTCTTCTATCAACACCCAAGAAACTACGGCAGACTCATACACCAGCTTTCAAATAAGGGAAAATAATCTCAGATGCTTTATATTTTTTGATAGTGTTACCTACTTCTGAACATATGACTGAACACATATAAAGCTGGAGCCCTTTCCATTTAGAGCTTCTTCTGTGGAAGAACTATGCATTCACTAGTAAACAAAAGTAGATTCATCTTTTTTTTTTCCTCCTGACACCATTTCCTCTCTCACACTGTTGCTCAAATTGGATGGAGTCTAAGGTCCTTTGAGGAAATTTTTGTTTAATGACTCAAAATAAAATAGGAAGAGTCTAAAGTGCTAAAAATACTTCTAGATAAAAGGTATAAGATAATGCCAGAAAGGATAGTAATTTTATCTAACAACTGCCTGTTCACCCCTTTTTTGTTCATTAACTAATCTCCAAATTCCTGACTAAATCCCTTTTGTAAGCCAGAATGTGAGCTAAAAACTGGGATTTTAAAAAATGTTCATTTGAAATCCAGTTAGTTAACATATATGGTTGTATTAGTTTCATGTGTACAATATAACATATAGCACTCAGTGCTCATCATGACAAGTGCTCTAATTAACCCCCATCACTTATTTAATCCATCACTCCTTTCAGATCCCGTCAAGTAACCATCAGTTTGTTCTCTGTAATGAAATGTCTGTTTCTTGCTTTGTTTCTCTTTCTATGTCTTATTATTTCCCCTTTGCTTGTTTGTTTTGTTTCTTTTATTCCATATATGAGTAAAGGTATTTGTCTTTCTCTGACTGACTTATTTCACTTTTAGCATTATACTGTCTAGTTCCAACCATGTTATTGCAAATGGCAAGATTTCAGTCTTTTTTATGGCAGAATAATATTCCATTGTATATACATACCACTTATTCTTTATTTATTCATCAATTGATGGATACTTGGGTGCTTTCCATATCTTAGCTTTATAAATAATGCTGCTATAAACATAGGGGTGCTAGAATCCCTTGGAATAAGTTTTCTTATATTCATTGGGTAAATACACACCAACAGGATTGTTGGATCACAAAGGACTTCTATTTTTAAATTTTATGGAAATTCCATACTGTTTTCAAATATGGCTGTATCAGTTTGCATCACCACCAACAGTTCACAATTGTTACTTTTTTTTTTAAGATTTTATTCATTTGACAGAGAGAGATCACAAGTAGAGAGAGAGAGAGGAGGGAGCAGGCTCCATGCCTGGCAGAGAGCCCGATGTGGGACTTGATCCCAGGACCCTGAGATCATGACCTGAGCTGAAGGCAGAGGCTTAACCCACTGAGCCACCCAGGCAGCCCCCACAAGTGTTACTTTTTCACATCCTCTCCAACACCTTTTGTTTCTTGTAGTGTTGATTTTAGCCATTCTGACAGGTGTGAGGTGGTATCTCTTTCTAGTTTTGCTTTGCAATTTCCTGATGATACATGATGATGGACATCTTTTCATGTATCTACTGAACATTTGAATGTGTGCTTTGGGGAAACACTTGTTCATGTCTTCTATCCATGGTTTTATTGGATTATTTGTTTTTGGATGTTGACTAAAAACTGGATATTAAGTAACACACAAGACAGGTTTCTTGAGCTTAAATTTTATTTGCATGAGTATCATTAACAGGAAAAAATATGCATATGTGTATGTACAAGTGTGTTTATGTATACATCTATCTATCTATCCTCTATCCCATGTCTTCTAATTGTGGTAAATCCTGTAAGGTGGGGAATGGGATAGTCTGAAGAAATATGCTTCTGGATATGCTGGGTAAGCAAATTTAATTGCACTCAGATGCATTGGATATAAGTGAATCACTCAAATGAGTTATTTAATATTATATAGAAACAAATTAAAAGTTTATGTAGTTGAAAATAATAGGTAGTTAAAATAATTTTTTTGTTTGTTGTTTTTGTGTCTTTTTTTGTTTATATATACTATGGTGTGAATGTTTATGTCTCCCAAAATCATATTACGGAATCTAACTCTGGAAGTGATAGTATTAAAACTTAGGGGCCTTTGGGAGGTGATTAGGTCATAAGTGGGATTACAGTCCTTTTAAAGGAGACCCCAGAGAGTTCTCTTGATTCATTCATCATGTACGTTTACAGTGAGAAGATAGCCATCTATGAGGAAGTGGGCTCTCCCTGGATCTGCCCATTCCTTAATCTTGAACTTCTCCGTTCTAGAACTGTGAGAAATAAATTCCTGTTCTTTATAAGCTATTAAGTCTATATCATGTCCGTTATAGCAGCCTGCATGCAGAAGGACACTATGACCTAAAATGAGAGCAATAAATATAAAGTTTCAGTAAAGTCAGTTGGTACAATGTTTTTTTTTTTTTACTTAGAGAAGACATGCTGCTTCATGTTAAACCTTGATATTGTATATGTTTCTTGAAGGGCCACTTCTTACTCCTTTGTGTGTTTTCCACAAAGTCCAGGATGATGCCTTACATAAAGGTAATATTTTATAAATACTGTTGGAAATATATACTTCTCTAAAATCTTATTTTGCCTACAGATTACTTGGATCCACTTTGCCTTGTGTAGAATATTTGAAATATATTAAGTACAGAATGTCTCTCTAAATAACATTTAGAATCATCATTAGTTTATGACTCCTGACTCATTTGTTTATACAGTGATACTTACTTCAAGAACACTGAAATTTGTAATATAATTTTGAATTAATCACCAAGCTAGTTTATTTTAACTTATGAAAAAATAATTTCTCATGTTGGTTTAATTCTGCTCTTATGTTATGGTCATGACATTTTCATTAAAATAAAGTAGAAAATAGAAGTAAATAATTAATGAAAAATAAAAAATAATAAATAAAAAATAAAAGCAAATCTCTTGTGAAATGTTAAACTTTTCTTACTTATTTTGTTTTGCTTTTCCTCTACCATGCTGGCAAAGCTGTATGTTGCAGATAAGTATAATTTTCTAGGTGGTAGGTTTGTTACTTTTACTAAAATTTTCAAAATATAAAGAGTTGAATAGTCATGGATTGTTTATTAAACTCCTTATCTACACATATAAAAATAAAACAATGATGGTGACCTGGGTATTTCTAAAATTGTATTCTGTTTTTCCATATTATGGTTTACAATGTAATTAATAAAGATTCTGCATATATTAACATCCATCCCCTTCTATCTCATCTGTATGTCCATACAGAGCATGTATGATTTCTATTCATTTCTATGTTGTGGTGAAGAGATTGTCTGAAGTAGCCTATATTTATGCAGGTAGATCTTAAGCTACGGTGCTCTTGTTTATTTGCTTGTTCGTGATCAGTATGTCTGAAAGATGATAACTATTGCATCAGGTGTGACGATTAAAAAATATTATTGGTGCCTGATACACTGTGATGAAATAGGTAAGTCAATTCATAATTTGTTAATTAAATTAGAAAAGAAATTCCTTTGGATTTGTTCTTTATTAAAGTTTTTTTTTAACGAATGCCTTGGGATGTTTTTTGTGTAATATATATCACATGCCTCAACCTTTAAATTTGAATGTAGAAAAGAGTTATCAGAATGAGCCTAGAAAATATTGTTATGGGGGCGCCTGGGTGGCTCAGTGGGTTAAGCCGCTGCCTTTGGCTCAGGTCATAATCTCAGAGTCCTGGGATCGAGTCCCACATTGGGCTCTCTGCTCAGCAGGGTGCCTGCTTCCTCCTCTCTTTCTGCCTGCCTCTCTGCCTACTTGTGATCTCTCTCTGTCAAATAAATAAACAAAATCTTAAAAAAAAGAAAACATTGTTTTGAAATATTTTTGTTCTGTTATATTATGTTAACTTAGGAAATAATGGTAGTTATTTTTATTAGCATTTCCTACTTTCCACATGCCCTTACAGATGAGATATCATGTTTTTCCTACTCTTTTTATCGTGGTTGTTATATTCTTCATGATCAATAACAATCAATAAAAATTCACAACATTAATTTTCTTTGGGAAAGTGATATTTTAGCAAGAATCCATGACCAAAAATTTTAGCTGTTGTTCTTCCAGGAGATGAGACTATCAATGTTCCCGAAATTTCAAGAAATAGAACTTATTAATTGTGTTGGTTGATGTTTATTGTCTCTGAACTTAGAGGTGCATAATTCAATTTAAAATTTATTTTGGGGGCACCTGGGTGGCTCAGTGGGTTAAAGCCTCTGCCTTTGGCTCAGGTCATGATCCCAGGGTCCTGGGATCGAGCCCCTCATCGGGCTCTCTGCCTAGCAGGGAGCCTGCTTCCTCTTCCCTCTCTCTCTGCCTGCCTCTCTGCCTACTTGTGATCTCTATCTGTCAAATAAAATAAATAAAATCTTAAAAAAAACGGAGTGGACCTTATGGGGGTGCTTATCTGAAATTGAGGGACATTATAAAAAAATAAAAAATAAAATTTATTTTGAATTGAAAACAAGATCTTACTGAAGTTTAGGCATCCCACTTTATATCAGGCCTCCAGTACATTCTAATTTATTTATAGAAAATATCATAAACATGAATGACACTTTTCCTATTGCATTTATATGAAACTGCAATGACTCAAAGATGTCAGATTTGAAAAGCACTACCTTTCTATAATTTCTGTTTCCTAGGAGGAATGGATATACCATTTTAGCTCAATTATCCAACAGTATTCAAAACCACCATGAATTTTAAAACATAGTTATTACACCCTAAAAATCAAGTATGAAAATGTATAAACAACCAAATCTCTATCTGTAAATGAAATACTCCCACACAGACGGGTTTTAAAACTTTCTAACTTAAGGAATTTGATAGCACAGACTCAGGGTAGTAGTTTCAGTGCCTACAGTATACTTTCAGGGAGAGAGTAATGTAAGCTCTGAGTCACTTTCTGCCTAGAGATGACCTAATAGTGGTTCTGGCATTGTTTGTTTGTTTGTTTTTGAAAATACGTTCCTGGGCGTCATTCAGAAAATGCAGAGTTTGGCATCTATATAAATTAAGGATGATCTTTTTGAACTTTTGTCTTTCATTACATCAAATTACCATAATTGGACAGAAATTCCACTAAATTAAGCATTGTTAGGAAATGTGTAAATTGGAGCTACTCAAATTAGTTGCTCTTTGAACTATGTGCTGTTGGTTCAGGATTAGATAAGGAGTTTGAAGGCAAACCTAAATCATTGCTTCCTTTTTTGAGAGATTCTCAGCATATTTTCTTAAAATTAGCTGAAATAAACAATGTGTTTAGTCGCAAAGTGATTTGCATTTTTGCACAAACTCCCTATCTCCTTGAGAATTATAACAGATATTTCATGAAACATCATTGATCTTTACTTTGTTACACTGCTGTAAAGTACATTCAGAGTTGCCAGTTAAAGGTGTTAGTGTTGAGATGAAATGTCATGCATTTTTCTTCACTTCCATGCAAATGAACACAGTAATTTATTAAGACACAATGAAGAAAAAAAAATTGACAATGAGTTCCAGATTTTAAAAATCACTTGCCATTCAATCCAAATTGTGAGTTTGATCGGTTACCGAACACTTTATAATGCACCCCCGGTAATTTTACAGAGATTACTTTTTTCTTACCAATTCTTGATTATTCTGTCTTGCAATGCAGAGAAAGCTAACTAATTTAAAATAAACTTCCGTTAATTTTGATTGTTATAAACTTAAAATTGACTAATTTCCATATACAGAGTTTAAAATGTTCACAATTTACATTAAATATATATTCTGTGTATACCTTGGAAAAATTATACTGAAAATTGAAATTAAAATGATGTTGTATATAGCTGCAAGAAGCCGCCTGTCCCATTTCATCTTACTATATAAGTTGTGTCAGGTAATTTATAAAATCCCTGCTGCATAACAAATCTATTTTTTGTTGGAATGGGTAGTAATGTTTCTTCTTATTTCGAAATAAGAGTTGGTCTATGAGTGCCTCTGCAACTGTATTTTTCCTAAGTGGCTTCATGGTCTTGAACTGAGAAAGTTCAGAGCATTAAACATCAAAGTAATATATTTTGACATAATTAGACATCAAGGAAATGCAATTAAAATGACACTGAGATATCACTACACACTTACCAGAATGGCTAAAATAAAATATAATGACAAGCCCAAAAGAAAAAAATATACCATTTGATGATACACAATGGCAAGTTGTACCATAACTTAACCATCTCAGACTAGTGTAGTGTTAAATTTGTTTTTCTAAGCCATGTTTTGGGTCACTTACCACTTTTCAAGAATATAAAGTGCTATCATTTTACTTAAAACTGTGAAATTTGGTCAGATTTAAATTTCAATTTATGTTAAAACATTCTGTAAACTGTGTTAGACTTTGACATTTGTTCCCTCAGTTCAGTGAATAACACTATATCATATTCTGAAAAATTCGCTAATTTTTTATTATTTTGAAAAATATCCCTTTTTCCTCTTATGGTTATTATGAATATGAATTAATAGTAGAATTTGATATGGTCCAGTATGACCATAAATACTTTATTGTATATTATCAAATTTAATAATGAATATAATGTACTTCTTTGGACAATTTTTAAAGACCAGTCTACTCTTAAAACAAAAAAAATGGAGATGCACTTCTTTAGTTCACACAAATTTCATTTTATTATATATGACCTCAGATAAATTTCAACAAATCATAATTTATTAAAATCATGTCTACTTAAAAATCTCATAGAAGAGTTAAACCATCAAAAATAAAAATAAACACACACAACACACACACATCACCCATGTATTGGCAAATCACAATTGCTGTAACAATACATTAGGCATTCCACAGTTAAGGGCTATCAAAATTTCCATCAGTGACAAAAAGATTTGTATCCAAATGGACTGATTTTCCAGAATCCAAGAAAAAGTCTCCTAGGATTTATTTAAAGATAAATATTTGAACAAATACTTCTTAAATTTAGGAAATTCAGAACATACGATTAAAGAATATTTGCAGTGCAGACTATATTCAATCCTTCCTTCAAAATGTGCCTTTGAGTACATAATTCTGTTTTCTCAATCTAAATTGAGCTGTCTTCCAAGGAAGTTTTCCAAAATGTGTGTCTCTGTGTGATAAATGTTCTAAGACCTAACATGCTTCATTGTATTTTTACTGTGCTCTCAAATTTAATCAATAATTTGGATTGATGTATAATACCTAGTTTCAAATATCTTTTCCATCTATAAAAACTCCCAGCTGTCTCTTTATATGCTATTACTATTGAGAATTGTGCTGTCAGTATTATTCTTGTACATTTTAGGTGATCTGTTCTTCTCTTGGGCATCATTTATGCTCTTCTCTGTTTTTGATATTCTTAAAACTCACCATAATGTATACGAGTGGTTTTTAGTGTGTGTAGTTTTTGTTTTGTTTTGTTTCTGATATCTCATGTTTGGCATCATTTTAAGTCTGGTATCTTTTATCTTTCTTTAATTCTCCAAAATTTATCTCAGTACTTATTTAAATATTTTCTTTATTTTTTTTTTCTCTTCTGCTGTATTTGGGCAGAAGTCATTAATTTGTTTGTTTTTCCCAACTCATTTATTCATTTTACAGCTATATTCATCTTAGTCTCCATTTATTGTATTCTTTATTTCAACAATTTTCACTTAATTTATATTCACAGTATAGTATCTTTCTTTTCCTTGTATATGTATATCATTATTTTATCATATACTTTTAAGCTATTTTTAAAAATATTTTATTTATTTATTTGACAGTGAGAGATCACAAGTAGGCAGAGAGGTGGGCAGAGAGAGAGGAAGAGAAGCAGGCTACCTGCTGAGCAGAAAGCCCGATGTGGGGCTTGATCCCAGGACCCTGAGATCATGACCTGAACGGAAGGCAGCGGCTTAACCCACTGAGCCACCCAGGCGCTCCTTTTAAGCTATTTTTTAAAAGTACAGTCATTCTTTTTTTTTTTAAGATTTTATTTATTTATTTATTTGACAGAGAGAGATCACAAGTAGACAGAGGGCAGGCAGAGAGAGAGAGAGGGAAGCAGACTCCCTGCTGAGCAGAGAGCCTGATGCAGGACTTGATCCCAGGACCCTGAGATTATGACCTGAGCTGAAGGCAGTGGCTTAATCCACTGTGCCACCTAGGCGCCCCTAAGCTATTTTTTTAATTCCTGTTCCAATAACACTTGGATTGGCATATAAAGTTAACCACATCATATTTTTTAGGTAAGTAATTGTACTTTTTATGTGCATAGTTATTTTGGTCCATGAGTTCAGCTCTTCTTAGGATCATCAAATCTCTGTAAAGTCTGGGTATGCTAGGATTTTCTAAGCAACAATAAAATACATTGAAACCTGGTAGCTTAATTATAATAATGTTTTCTTTCTCAATCATTCATAATAGTATTCCATTCTGAGTAGCTTCCTTCTATTTTGCAGCTTTAGTGTTTGGAAAAACTTGAAATGTGATATTACTGTGATAATGTGAATTAGTCAGGGTTTTTCAGAGAATCGGGAAGAGACAAAAAGGAAGATATTCTCCAGGGCCAACTCTAGAAGTGACTATTAAAACATCTGTCCAAATTCAATTGAACAAAACTCAGAAATGCCATCTCCAGTGAAATACAAAAAAGATTATATATAGTTCTGGGCACACACATCTCATTTGACCCAATGATGTATATCAATGAAAGACTGAAGGCCAATCACCACTCCATGGGAGAATTTAAAAATAAATTTACTAATGAGGCCAAGAATTCAGAATCACCAATACTTCAGAACTAATAATAACTGCCTTCACTTGATTTTATTCTATAAGATAAATCCTATGATCAAGTTTCAATTTTAAATTCTTACAATTTTAAATTCTTAAATCCTTATGAAGAAGCATCATTTGGAGGGAGCAGTTTTCATAATTTATCATCCATCAGCTTTTTTTTAAAGATTTTATTTATTTATTGGACACAGAGAGAGAGAAAGAGAGAGAGAGAGAGATCACAAGTAAGCAGAGAGGCAGGCAAGCAGGGAGGGAAGCAGGCTTCTTTTTGAGCAGAGCCCGATGTGGGGCTGGATCCCAGGACCCAGAGACCATGACTTGAGATGAAGGCAGAGGCTTAACCCACCACCCACGTGATGAGAGAGCCACTCAGGTGCCCCTCATCCATCAGTCTTAATTGATTGGAGGAAAATGTGTGGAGGAATAATGCCTTAGGGAGCTAATCTCTCTAAAGAATTTTCAAGTCTTTACCCCTTCAAGGTTTTTGTAAAGTTCTGATAGCCTCTAAACATCTAGTGGATTTCTACAGTGACAGGCCTGTTAAAACCTGTCTTCAAACCAGGAATAGAGCTTGAAACATACCAGTCAAGGGCAACTTTGAGTCTTTTAAGGAATTTATCATCATTTCTTTCTTTTTGGTTAGTATCTGAAATAGTTCCATATTACACTGGCATAATTTCTCCAGAGCTGACTTTGAAGGAGGCATTCAGTTCCAGCTAGTTCCATATTTTGGCAAGAACTATACTTCTATATTAAAAAAAAAAACATATTTTAGGGCACCTGGGTGGCTCAGTGGGTTAAAATCTCTTCCTTCGGCTCAGGTCATGATTCCAGGTTCCTGGGATTGAGTCCTACAGTGGGCTCTCTTCTCAGCTGGGAGCATGCTTCCATTCCTCTCTCTCTGGCTGCCTCTCTGCCTTCCTATGATCTCTGTCAAGTAAATAAATAAAATTTTTAAAAAAACATATTTTATACCAGTTATCCATGTTTATTAACTAAGATATCACAATACAAATAATACAAACAGTTGCTCTTTATTAATACCTTCAACCAAGATCAAAAAATATGTCATATTTTCTCCAAAAATTTTATATCATCTGATAGGTCAGATATATATATAAAATTACTTTTAAAGTTTTAAAAATATCAGCAAATATTTTCATTTAAATGCAAATTTGAAAAAAAATCTACTTTTCCAAACACGACTTTTTATCCTATTTATTTTGAATTTTGTCAACAACTGATAAAATGTTTAGCAAGACTATAAATGTTAGATCGAAAAAAATGATTAATAGATGTAGGTTCAAATTATTATGTTCCATTAAAAATGATTTAGTCTTTGATGAACATCTGTTTGGTAATATGTTGATCCAGATATAGTAAATTAAAGACATATATAAAATTATAGGGAAATGACATCTTTCGTTCCATTATGAGTAGAGCTTTTAAAATGCTATTTGTCACAACCTGTCATCTTGTCATTATGTAGCATTATGTAGCAATTAAAAAATGTATACTCTTCACTTAGAAGTCTTTTAGAAATCTAAAATATGACTTTCTATGGTTTGTGTCTCCATATTGCTTTATTGCCAGTTAAAACAAATCCACATGCTTTGATTCAAAGGTAATAAATTCCTCTTATTTGGAAAAAGGATGTTTATTTTTGTTCTCTCACCCTTAGCAGGTGGTTTCATTTTAGCACACTTCAGAGTTATAATTTCATGCTTATTAAACATATTTATTTTGATCTACATAGATGAATGAAACTTTTATTTTATTAAATTATTTGCCAAAAAATCTGTGAGTTTTAAAAATGTATTTCCTTTGAAGGGTTATTTTAGAGCATTCAAAGAGGATCTAAGAGTGTGGTATTATGCAGTTTTTAAGTAGGTATGAAATGGTTAATTATAGGATTGTTTCTTTAGGCTTATGTATATTGTCCATTATATGCTATAAAATATTTTGAAAGTAAATTTAAAGTATGTTTTATGTAGTTTATTTTTTGGAAAAAAATATTGAAATGACTTATGAAATTCAGTATACTCTCAACATTGATTTATTTTGAAATTTACCAGTTGTCTACTGAACTATTATATGGCAGATATTACTTCAGACTACACTGGTAAATGAAATACTTGGCTTTGTAGAACTTTTATTTTAATGGGTGAGACAATTCAAAGCTATAAACCTTAATAAAAATGGCATAGTGCATTCAAAAAGGAAGAGTACAATGGGGAAAAAGAAAAATTCGATCAGGGTGAGAAAAATCAAGGTTGCTAGGCAGGGGATGGGGAGTTAAATCTTTTAATAGAAAGATCAGGGTAGTTACAATGAAGCTGACAATTGAACAAATGTATGGAAAGGTGATGAATTTGCGCAGAACTATCAGCAATAAGGTCACTCCAGACAAAGGAATTGGCTATCTTGAAGGCCATAAGGTTGGATCATGCCTGGCATATCTGAGGAATAGCAAGGAGGCCACTGTGAGTGACTGAAGAGTAGCAGGGAAAGAGGTCACAGAGGTTAAATGAGTGGCTAGATCATGTAAAAGCTTCGAAGTCATTGTAAAACTCTGGCTTTTATATTTGGAAACTTACTGTGTGATAGAATTTTTGCTAATAACTGAGAGTTCAAATGTCCATAAAATTTCAAGGATTCTTATTCTAGTAAGACAGAATAAAGAGAAAGAGTTCATATTTTCACATGGTGTAAGAAATGCTCGGAGATCCAAGTGTAGGAAGCTATGGGAGCACAGAAGAAGGCACTAAAATCACACCATATATTTGATGACTGTGACTATATATAAATTTGTATTTTCTAGATTTTTTGTAGTCATGGAATCACACAGTATATACTATTCATGGCCTGGATTTTCTTTTCTCGGCATCATTACTTTGAGAATCTCCAATTGTCTTTGCTCTATTGATGGACATTGATGAACATTTCCACTGTTTTCAATTCTTAAAAATAAAGCTGCTATGAAATTCACATACAAGTCCTTGTATGAACATAGGGATTGTTTCTCTTGGTGAAATGCCTAGAATAAAATGGCTATTTGTGTAACTGCAACATATTTTGCATTTAAAAAAATTTTGAAACTATTTTCCAAAGTGGTTGTATCATGATATATGCCAACAACAGTTTAGATTTTTTGTTTCTTCTCAATCTAGCTCAGACCAAGTACAATTAGCCTTTATAATTTTAGCCATTCTAATAGATATGTAAGCATGTCTCATTATGATTTTAATTTGTATTTCTTTAATGTTTAAATGTTGAGAAATTGGCCATGTGCTTATAAGCCATCCATATACTTTTGGTGACATGTCTCTTCCATTATTTCCTTCACATGTAAAATTGGATACTCTGTTTGGTTATTAGTAAGGTTTTTTATTTTTATTCATTTTTAAATAATCAGAGTAGATGTCCATTATCAGATATTTAATTTGCAAATCCCTTCTCCATCTTTACGGATTCTCAATGGAGCTTTGATAGCTGTGTCTTTCAAGAAATATGCTACTTCTTTCCTGGTACACGGAGGTATGACTAGAACATTATCAATGTTGACCTTTGCAAAGAAAATCATGGCTTAAGATATATGTAGTCTGCAGTTGTTGGGAGTGTTCACCATCCTTGCCTCTAACTCATCTCTCACTGCCCACACATTCAGGTATAGGGGAATATTGATTGACAAAATATTAATTGCCAAATAACACTAGTTAGAGAATAAGAAAAATGCAGGCACCTGATTATATAATATTCCTTAAATAAAATATGTTTTTATAAGTGCTATTGGAAGTAAATTCCTCAATACTTTAATCACACAGAATGATGGAATCCTAGATTTTTTTTCCTTGTATTTACTAAGAAAATGATCATGCCTCAAGTATATTAAAATGGAATAGGGAAAATTAAATATTGCTTTAAGTCGATTTGCGTGTGTTGTGCGTATGTGAGAGAGAAAGTGAGAGAGAAAGAGAAAGAGAGAAAAAGAGAAAGGGAAAGACAGAGAGGTGGCTGCAGTGAATTGATGAGTTGCAGGATAGATTTTAAAGTTTTTTCTTTTGCTTTCTACATTTCCTTTTCCTTAGGTTCAAGAGAACAATCAGTAATATCTCAGATGCCTGCTGGTAACATCAGCAGAAAGAGTTAGAGGTTCCTAGAAAATTAAAGAAGAGATATAGTTTTCCTGACATAAGAAAAGTCATTTTTTGTCCCCAGCTATTTTCAATGATCTATACCCCACCTGTGTACTTGCCCCAGCACACTTCTTCCAAAAATTCCTGGGAGGTTCTTACAAAGAAATGCAAAAACCTCACTCCTAAGGATTTTGAGGGAACAAGGCAATGGGAAAACTAACAGTCACCACCAGAGCAGGAAATAGCCTAAGCTATTGAGACAATAAATCAGTGGTAAAACTCCTAGTGCTATTTCAAAAGCAATCAAGGCCTTTCATTCCTTGTCCCAGAAAATGAGCCCAAGACCCCATCTAGTTTCTATCTGCTCTTGAAGCCTGCAGAGTTCCTTTCCCTTGTCCAACAGTTACCTCTGCTTTATTCTAACGTTGAAGTTTCTGCCCTCGGTGGAATACAAGCTTCATTCAGGTGAACATTCAATACATATTGCACAAATACATATGTGGATGTGCATGCATCCACAACCTTATGACCAACCATACACGGGATAATAAAACTCTCCCTTCTGAGTATTCATCTTAAATACTAAATAAAAATCTCTCTCCTGTTCAAACAGTCAAGGCTTTGGAACTTATTCCCTGTGAACTCCTTGTATGTTGTAAACAAAGATTCCTTTGTTTGACAACTCCACCTGTTTCTGTGATTCACCAAAGACTGACCTCAGTTAGTTCAGTTACTGTAATGTAATATCAAGCATATCTAGTTAGTTGATCATTTTGTTCAAGTCTTACATATCTTACCAATATGATGACCATTTGTCTATGTAATCTTAAAATAAGGGTGTTGAAATTATTTTCCATTTGTCGTCCAAGGTAGAAGTTATGATTTTTGTTCTTAGTTTTTCCCTATATATCCCCAAATCTGTTGTTACGTATTAAAATTCAAGAATTATTATACTCCCGGGGCGCCTGGGTGGCTCAGTGGGTTAGGCCGCTGCCTTAGGCTCAGGTCATGATCTCAGGGTCCTGGGATCGAGTCCCGCATCGGGCTCTCTGCTCAGCAGGGAGCCTGCTTCCTCCTCTCTCTGTCTCTGCCTTCCTCTCTGCCTACTTGTGATCTCTCTCTGTCAAATAAATAAATAAAATCTTTAAAAAAAAAAAGAATTATTATACTCCCTGATGAATTCATCCTTTTACTCTTCTGTAATTTTGACTTGATCTTTATGTCTGATAATGAAATTTGCTTTAAAATCACTTTTCATTATCTTGATATAACCACCAAAGTTATAGTGTGATTAGAGTTAATATAGCATATTTTTTCTTTTACTTTTTAAAGCACTTCTATATTGAATCCTGACAAAGAAACAAAACAGCTTTTTAACTCTGGAAGCATCTTTCTAAATTATCCTTTTTTTTTTTTTTAATGAAGCAGTAGCAATTTTTGTTAAGGGACCTAAACTGAAAGTAGGTTTAGAAATTTATTTATTTTTTTATTTATTTAGTAAAAGATTTTATTTTATTTATTGACAGCAAGAGAGAGAGAGAGAGAGAGAAGAAGCACACAAACAGGGGGAATCATGTGCAAAGGGAGAGGAAGAAGCAAGCTCCTTGGGGTGCATGTAGTCCCATGCAGGGCTGGATCCCTGTACACTGGAATCATGACCTCAGCCAAAGGCAAACATCTGCTTAAACAACTAAGTCATCCAGGCACCCCTAGAAAATTAAAAAAAAAAAAAGACCTTTTAAAAACATTTTGTTTCTTTCTTGTTTTTTTTTTTAATATTTTATTTATTTGACAGACAGAGAGACAGGAAGAGGAACTATAAGCAGGGCAGAGGGAAAAGGAGAAGCAGGTTTCCCACTGAGCAGAGAGCCTGATGTGGGGCTCCATCCCAGGACCCTGGGATCATGACCTGAAAAGAAGGGACACTTCTTGGAGGAAGCCACCCAGACACCTCTTTTCTTTGTTTTTAATATATGGCAACTGATGCTTCCCAGCCACGAGGAGCATATTACCCATTGATTAAATCTTTGATAACAACCTATTTAAAAAGGTGTGTAAATATATACTTACTCAGATTTATACACTTTGTGTTTTCTTCATAGTTTGGGGCTGGACCCCATGATCACAACACTGCTTCCAGTCTTTGCCTTCCCATCTTTTGATACCAGGTATTTGGTCAGCAAAGCAAATTAGTATCAAAATTGATAAGCCCTTGGCACCATATCTCTGGAGCAGGGCTTGCTCTTAGCCAAGGCCCAGAGCAGTTGACCTCCCCTCGCTAGTGCTATAGCCCCAAGGACTAGGTCCCTGCCACCAGAACTCAGTCTTACATGTTATGCTAAGCAGACAAAACCAAACCAGGAAAGCTCCAACAGCTTTCACTGGCCTGCCTCATCTCCAACTCTCTCGACGTCTAGGCAGTACCAGATGACAGGGAGGGGTCTTGGTCCAACATATGGGAGGGAAGGAAGTAGCCACGAGCAAGTACCTGCCTCTCTGTTCCTTTCTTTCATGAGCAGGTTGTAAGGAGGAGGAAGAGGAAGGGGAAGAGAGGTGAACTTCAAGGGGTGAAGGCCTCAGGTAGGCAGCTGGCTCCTGCCAGTAGGAAAGGGACAAAGGAGAAGGAAGTGAGTCTTGCAGGGAGGGTGGGGGGTAAGGGTTACAGCTTATGACGGAATCTGGACAGGAGTAATAGGGATACTAGTCATTTGAGTCCACCATTGGCAAGCTGGGCTGGGTGTCAGGGCAGATAGGCCTCCCTGGGCAACGGCACATGAGAGAAGGTGGAATTCTTCTCTGAGGAGCAGGTGAAGCTTTGGGTGTTGGGAAAGCATAGACAGTATTGTTCCAGGGCCAAGGACAGGTCCGGGTACTCCTGGTTGGAGGTCAAGGCCACAGTATGATCCAGGTCTTCTACCAGCAGCTTGAAGGTACCACATGCCAGCCACCCCTCATTATTGTGTATAACTCTCTGGTGCACTTATTGGCTTATCCATCAAATGACTCCTTCAGCAGCTTGAAAACCACCTCCACAGGCACTCCAGGATATGGGAGGATTCCAGAGTGAAAATTTTGCACAGGATCACCCCCAAAAGACCAGAAGTCACTCTGGTGGATGTAGATCTGGTCAAACATGGCCTTAGGGACCATCCACTTCACAGGCAGTCCACTGTTGGTTCTCATTTTATAGTAACTGATGTGGTGATATCTCTGGCAAGGCTGAAGTCTGAGATCTTCATCATGTTGTCCTTTGTCACCAGCACTTCCCTGGTGGCCAGGTCTTGGTGTATGCACTTCTTGGAGGCAAGGTACTCCATGCCTCAGGCTACCTGGTAGGCAAAGTATACCGGGTGCTTGGAGGAGAGTTGCTCTGCTGCATTGTGGCTGATATTGTAACAGTACTCCAGGTCAGGAGGCCTCTGGGCCTGCAGGTACTCCTGTATGTTGTCTTTGGAGGCATATTCCATGATAGTGTACGAAGGACCATCCTGTGTGCAGGACCCAGCAGGTTGATGGTGTCCTTGTGCTGTCCAATCATCTTCATCATCTCCATTTCTGAGATTAGGTTTGACAGGTCTTTCTCTGCTGCATCTGACTTCAACATCTTCACAGACACTTTAGTCAAATGGTTGGATTTGTCTTTGTCCAGCCCAAAGTAGGCCTCTCTTAGGGGTCTGCCTAAACTGCCTACAACCAGCCTGCCTCAAGGCAGTTATGTACTCTAGATTATCCTCAAAAACATTAAACCACAAGCTAAAAATTCTCTTCACTAGGTCTCTGTCGCAGGTCTAATTTTCTTATCTTTCATCATTTATCTTTTTCCTAATTCTTATTTTCAGTATAGTTTATTTGGCTTCCAGGTGTTTCCCCGGGTTTCTGTATGCTGTTTCATAGGGAAGAATTATCCTGTCATAAAATTATTTCTTGAGCATTCATTACATCTCTCGGTTAAAATGGGTTCTTTTATGGTATTGATTCATTTGAGTTTTCTCAAAATGGGAAGAATTTTCAAAATGGTGTTTTCCTCAAGGTTCAGAGTATGTCTTAGCCTCATCTTTACTCTTTTTGAAATTCACTTTTCAAATTCTTGTCCCTCTTTTTATCTTTTTAAATTAAAATGTTTCCTTTTACTATTTTTTTATTTGAGTGTAGTTGATAGTCAGTGTTACATTGGTTTCAGGTTTTCAAGATCTCCATACATTATTCTATGATCACTACAAATATAGCCACCATCTGTCACCATATAACACTATTATAATATCATTGACTATATTCTCTACACTGTCCCATATCTCTTTTTAAAATCTCTGATTTTTATGTTTTCTGTTATTCCAATTTTCGACCTCATTTTACTTGGTTACTTTAATAAAATATGCCTGATTACACACTCTATGCTGAAAACCATAGCATTTGATTTATAGTAGTCTTCTTCTTCTTCTTCTTCTTCTTCTTCTTCTTCTTCTTCTTCTTCTTCTTCTTCTTCTTTCTTCTTCTTAATTAACATATAATGTATTATTAGCCCCAGGGGTACAGGTCTGTGAATCACCAGGTTTACACACTTCACAGCACTCACCACAGCACATACCCTCCCCAATGTTCATAACCCCACCACCCTCTCCCTAACCTCCCCCCCCCCCGGCAACTCTCAGTTTGTTTTGTGAGATTAAGAGTCTCTTATGGTTTGTCTCCCTCCCGATCCCATCTTGTTTCATTTACTCTTTTCCTGTTCCCCAAACCCCCCACATTGCACCTCCATTTCCTCATATCAGGGAGATCATATGATAGTGACTTTCTCTGGTTGACTTATTTTGCTAAGCATAATACCCTCCAGTTCCATCCATGTCAACGCAAATGGCAAGATTTCATTTCTTTTGATGGCTGAATAGTATTCCATTGTGTGTGTGTGTATATATATATATATGTATATATATATATATATATATTTCATTTGTTGATGGACATCTAGGTTCTTTCCATAGTTTGGCTATTGTGGATATTAATGCTATAAACATTTGGTGCACGTGCCCCTTTGGATCATATACAGTCTTCTTTACCTCTATCAGAACCCCAGGAAGCTTTATTTATTTATTTACTCACATAAACAGATGATCCAACACAACGTTTTTTGATGTTCCAATGTATTATAATGTCTTACCGCTTAACACTATGCTTACTGCTCTCTTTCACTGTCTGACTAAATCCTCATCATCACTATGCCATTTAATGAGAAAGAACATTTGAACTCAGAGTTCTCTCCATATCAGGGAATGAAGACTCCACCCTTCTGTTTGTGCAGGTAAAATAAATGTTGATGTCTGTCCTGCACATACCCCATCCTGTTCACCAGAATATTCACCATCAAAATATATACACAATGAAAACCATACCTCACCACTTCTATTACCACCCAGCATGCTAAAAACACCATCATATGTTCCTGAATTATTGACTTGATTGATAACCCCACTTCCACACATACTGCACTCCTTTCTCCATGCAAATTTATTTTGGTACAGCAATTTAACCTAAAAATCAAGTCATATGATTTTATTCTGCTGTTGAAAGACTTTTGGTATCTTCCCCTTTCATATTAAATAAAAACTGAAGGCGTTTCAATGTACTAGAAGGTCATACATCAATACGTTCTTCCTCTCTCCACCACTATGAACTCCTCATTGGCCTCCTTGCTTTTCCTCAAAAGTAACAGACAAGCTGTTCACACAAAGTCTATATACTTACTTGCTCTGCCTAGAGCAATCTTTTCCTTTAATATTTGTATAACACTCTCCTTCACTTCCTGGGTCTTTGTGCAAATAACATCTCATAAATGAGATATAACCACCCAAAACAAAATAAAATTAACTTTCATCCCAGCATTCCCCAATGGCTTTTACCTTTCTTGTATTTCTTTGTATCACTTATCACCATCAACCATCAATCATTATTCTATTACTGGTTTATTTTCTTATTTGAGACAGAGAGAGAGAGAATTGGGAGGGTGCGCAGAGGAAGAAGAAAACACCCCACTGCCTAGAAAGCCTGCTGGGGAGTTACATCCCAGGACCCTGAGATCATGACCCAAGCCAAAGGCAGTCACTCAATGGACTGAGCCACCCAGGTGCCCCTCTATTATTGGTTTATTTCACTATTATATTTCAAAAGAATGTGAGCTCTTTGTGGTCAGGTATTTTATATGTTTTATTAATTGAAGTATTCTCAGAAAGGTAGCTGGCAGATTGTAAGGGCTCACTAAACTGTATTTTGTTGTTATTATTGGGCTCCTTTATGGGCTTTACCTCTTACGCTAGAAGTCTATCCTTCAGATGTAAGCGATAAGAATAGAGCCCTGCTGCCTGTTCAAATGTGTAAAAAGCCTGTATTAAGTGGATATTTTAAAAGCTAAATGAATGGCTTAATAGTTGTATATAGGGGAAAAGGGAACATATTTTCCACAGTTTAGAAGTGGAGTTCTTTTATAGAGTTCTTGTACAAGCCTACACTATGGAACGATAATGGGCAGTTGTACATTACAATTATACAAACACTTTGGTAATTTATATCCTTTTTTTGTAATTCTTGACTGGATCATTTAATTCCTTAGGAGCATTATAGCATTTCAACTTTTCATGTTCAATAAACTTATTGGGGTTGCTACCTTTTTTATTCAAATGGAGAAATAGTCATGATTTAATCTAAATAAAGTGTTATTGATTGTGCTGTTTTCTAGGAATGAGTCGCACATGCTAGTTTAAAAGTTTTGTTAAAGTCCCAAGTCTGTCACTGATAAAAGCCTTTTGTAGATTAGTAACTTGATCAAAACGGAAAAGTTATGTAACACCAATTGTTATACTATCTTTGTTTCCATCTTGCATTGTAATAACACCCATCTTAACTCTATTTAAGACAAATCATTGCCAGATGGATTTCTGGCATTGATTGCAGGATATGAAATCTAGTATAACTAAAAGTTTTTGGTTTTAGTAGCATATAAATCAATTTAGAAAAATATATGTATTTGAATATAAGATAAAGTTTTAAATTATTTGGCAATAGTAAACTAAACTTTTTTTTTGTAAATTTTTATTTTCTAAAATTTCATTGAGCTCTCTTGCAATAAGAAACAAGTTACAAAAAATTAAGGTTTATTTACCCCAATTCAAAATTATTAGGAATATAATCATAGAGGTTGAAGTATTTAAAATATTGAACCCAAAATGTTTTATTAGGTAAATTCATGAATGCTGAGCATTCACTGTTAAAATATACTAATACTATTGATAGACTGGTAGAAGTCTAAAATCAAATATTTATTAAATATTTATATCCATATCTTTTCATAGCTTGGTAATTCATTTCTCTAGCATTAAATAATATTCCATTGTTTGCATGTACTACACTTTCTTTGACCTTTCACTTATGGAAGGATATCTTGGTTGCTTCCAAGCTTTTGTCAGTTATGAATAAAACTACTATAGACATCTTTGTGGGTATAGATTTCATCTTCTTTGGATAAATACCAAGAGCTGCTACTGCTGAATCATCTGGCAAGAATATGTTTAGTTTTGTAAGAAACTGCCAAGTTGTTTTCCATTCTTTATTCTCAATACACATGGAAGAACATTCCTGTTGCTCCACATCCTCACCAACATTTCGTGTTCTGTTGTCAGTGCTCTGGATTCTGGGTATGTACTGGTGTCTCTTTTTTGTTTTAATTTGCATTTTCCTGATGACATATGATGTGAAGCATCTTTTTATATGCTTATTTGCCATCTGTAATATTTTCTTTGGTGAGGTATCTGCTAAGGCCTTTGGCTCATTTTTAATCCGGTCTTTCCCCCATTGTTGAGTTTTTAGGGGTCTTTGTGTATTTTTGATTAACAGTCCTTTGCCAGATGTGTATTTTGCAAATTTTTTCTCATAGTCTGTGCTTTGCCTTTTCATTCTCTTGGCATTGTGTTTCACAGAGTAGACATTTTTAAATTCAGTGCTTGTGCTTTTGTAGCTAAAGTTATTGCGAAAACCAAGGTCATTTAAATTTTCTTCTATATTACCTTCTACATGTTTCATGTTTAGGTTTATAATCCAATCTGAGTTAATTTTTGTGAAGAGTGTAGGATATCTGCCTGGATTTATTTTATTTTATATTTTTAGATTTAGCTTCACCATTGCTACAGAACCATTTGTTTAAAAGATTGTATTTTGCTCTCTTGTATTGCTTTTGCTTTTCTATTAAATATAAAATATAATTGATAATATATATTCTGTTGCTTTAATCTAGTCTCTCTGTGGTATTACAATATCATGCTTACAATTATCGTTATGGTAAACTTTTTTTTAAGATTTTATTTATTTATTTGACAGAGAGAGAGATCACAAATGGGCAGAGAGACAGCCAGAGAGAGAGATGAGGAGAAGCAGGCTCCCTGCTGAGCAGAGAACCCAATGCCGGACTCGATCCCTGGCCCCTGGGATCATGACCTGAGCTGGAAGGCAGAGGCTTAACCAACTGAGCCACCCAGGCGCCCAATCGCTTTAGTAAACTTTGAAGTCAGTCCTCAGTCTTTGTTCTCCTTCAACACTATGTTGACTATTGTGAGTCTTTGCCTCTCCATATAAACTTTAAAATAAGTTTGTTAATATTAAAAAAAAGAACTTGCTGGAATGCATTAATTGTATAGATAAACTTGGAAACCAGTGACCTCTTGAGCTTAGCAGGAGATAGACCATGGACATCAGTTGTCACAGTGGTGCCTCTGGCAGAACCTATTGCAAATCCCTAGGCAAAATGAGACCTCAAGGATCTGAGAGAATGTCTAAGAAGTACTTGATACATCCCTTGGGTATGGTTTATTGAAGTGTCCACCTGTCTGAAAGCTGGGGAATCTAGATAAGGGAGGGAAAATTAGTTATGATAAAACATATCAACAAACATCAATAAATTTTGTAAAACTAATTGTCATGGCTCATATACAATATGACCAACAGAGGGACCATCAGAAGGAAAGCATCAGTTATGTTTATTGTGAAATTTTTTATTCAAAATAAAGCAATGTGAGGGGAAGACACAATGAGAAAATTACCATTTTTTAAATGGTAAACATCTTACAAAATGGAATAGGTTTTATATTCTAAGTAGTATATTGAAAAGTAAAACATTGGGGCGCCTGGGTGGCGCAGTGGGTTGGGCTGCTGCCTTCAGCTCGGGTCATGATCTCAGGGTCGTTGGATTGAGCCCCGCATCGGGCTCTCTGCTCCGCAGGGAGCCTGCTTCCCCCTCTCTCTCTCTCTCTCACTGCCTGCCTCTCTGCCTACTTGTGATCTCTGTCTCTCAAATAAATAAATAAAATCTTTAAAAAAAAAGAAAAGAAAAGTAAAACATTAAAAAATAAAATTTCAATGAAAAAAATTATTTAATTTTTAAAAAGGTTAAAAATAGCAGAACCATTTTTCTTATAACTGGAAAATACACTGTATATACATCTATCAAAATAACTTGTCATGGGGGAGCCTGGGTGGCTCAGTAGGTTAAAGCATCTGCCTTCGGCTTAGGTCATGATGCCAGGATCCTTGGATCGAGGCACACATCGGGCTCTCAGCTCAGCAGGGAGCCTGCTTCCTCCTCTCTCTCTCTGCCTGACTCTGCCTTATTGTGATCTCTGTCAAATAAATAAATAAAAACTTTTATAATAAATATTTGAAAAATAACTTGCCATGTCTGGAATCAGGAGCATATGGAAATAAATAATATCTGAGGACAATACTTCTGCCATGTTTTGTGCCTTGCTAATATTTTTAAACAGTCAGGCAACTTTTAGCCTTATTGAAATACCTGCTAAGATACCTGCAGTGCCTTTTGGAGCCCTATGACTATAAAAATTAATTGCAAATATTCAAAATGTTTACTATGGTGTCACTATTTAGGGCCACCATCAAGTATGTTAAGAAGTAAGCCTAACTGTTACTCTTCCATAAGGCAAAAGGGCATATTTTCAGGAGTTCCATCTGCTGTACCAGGAGGTGAATCAAGTAATGATTTTTGTCTATAAAATAATTCACTTTTCAATCTAACATTCCTCATTCCACATTATAATAATAAAAACTAGGAGGAGACTAAAACAAACAAACAAATACAACTACAACAACCAGCTTTTCCTACAGTGGAAAAGTAAATATAACCTTAGGAGTAGCCTAAAATTTATTTTTAAATATTTTAAGATAAACGTTTTTGTTAGAAAACCATATATTTTATATTACTAAGAAATAACAGGCAACGTTTTATGAACTTCTAAAAAGTCTAGTTACTTGTATTTATCTATTAACTCATCTCTTTATGAAGTAGAACATGATCACACCTCTTGTATCTACCCAAGTTTGTATGCTTTGGTTGTTTTATGTTTGCTATTTCCTTGCTTAATTTTTACAATATTTGATACATAATAGTATCTTTAAGTCCATCTATGGTTTCACAGAATTTGTTTGAACTTCATAAAAATGTACCATACTTTTTGCACTGTCCTTGTTTTACTTCTCTATTAGCTTTCCAAGTTTTATTCACTTTAGAGTGTGTAGCTATCATTTATTTTTACTCCTCCATAATGCTATGTTTACAAATTTGTATTTATCTGTACTTTTAAAAATATCTTAATTATATACCATTTCTCATCTCACGTAACACTCATGTTACTTCTACACTTATCAGATATTATGTAACTGAAAACCACAACTCAGCAACAATAGAACACCATTTTTCAAAATTAAATGGCTTACCAGAATTCTTTAATTCTATCCTTTATTTGTATTAGATGACCCTTTATTCTGGTATTTGGCATTGTTCATATGGAGGAAAGCTTATAAGTTGATATTCCATAAATAGAAGGATTTTTATGATCGATTAATTATTTTCATTTAGAATGCATAGAATATGGTTGATTTAATATTTCTTTCTTACTCTCTGCCTGGAACATAGTGCTATCTATGCAATAGCCACTAAAATATTAAGTTAATTACCTAGACTTTAAACTGCATATTAATAGGAATAGCATACAGAACTCTTCTCAGATTGGGACACCTGGGTGGCTCAGTCAGTTAAACGCCTGAGCCTTTAGCTCGGGTCATGATCTTAGGGTCCTGGGACTCAGTTCTGCAACAGATTCCCTGCTTAGCCGGGAGTTTGCTTCTCCCTCATCCTGCTGCTCCCCCTGCTTGTGCTCTCTCTCACTCTCTCTCTTACAAATAAATAAAATTAAAAAAATAAATTCTTCTCAGATAGCTAATATAGAATATCGTCTTTGTATTCATCAAAGGGAAAGTGCCATATAATAATGAAATCCAGACTACTTCAAATTCATTTTTTAACCAGTAAGAAAGTACTGGAAACAAGCCAAAAATGTCTTCAATGAATTAAAGAAATAGATTGATTTTCAATATCTTAATGTTTCTAATGTTAAATTGCAAGATTTTTATACTAGATATCAGTGTAAATATTCATTATACAAGGATATTCTAAAAATAAACCTGAGAAAACTACTTGACATATATGATGACAAAAACCAATGTCAGTTTGGGTAAAACTTACAACACCTACCACCTGAAACTCTTGTTCTATATGGTGCCATCTTGTGATGCTGGGCAGCGGCAGTGAGCCACAGCTTCCAGTCAGCTAGAAGATTACAGGGGTGAACACCTGATATTCTTACAAGCATTCTATATATAGAATATATATATAGAATATATATATTCTTCTTTTTTTAGTGTAATATTTAATAAATTGCATGTGATATTTGATACTTTGTTATAAAATAGGCTTTGCTTAAGATGATTTTGCCCAAATGCAGGCAAATGTAAGTGTTCTGAGTATGTTTAAATAAGCTTAAGGTAAGCTATGATATTTGATAGTTTTGGGGTATTAAATGCATTTTCAATTTTTTATGTGTTTCTCTGTACATAGCCCCCTTGTAAGCTGAGGAACATCTCTATATGTATATGTAGCCTTGGTATGGCTTACATATTATTGGCATGAAACATCTAGAACAGTACGTGTGCCATAGAATTGTCTACAACATCAAACAAGTTTCTTGAAAACTTGTGCCAAAGGGGTTATGTCTTTAAGGATTCTTATTTCAGAAGGGTTCTCTCAAACGTAAGATTTTTCAGAAGTTAAGTGAAAATCTGACCAAACTAAACATTTTTCCATTTTCCCTAGTGAGCAAAGATAGCTAAAATCTATCTGCCATTTTCAACACTGTACTCAACGATTGTAATTCTAATTTAAGAACAGATTATTTATATCAAAACCACATGTTGGCCTAATCTTATACAATATTCATAAGTCACACTCAGACCCTTGGACACTTTTATTTGTTGAGTCTATATGGTACTACGGACATTCATCTTTTTTGACCTCATAGCTTCATGTATGTCTATACTTTTGAAAATACATGCATCATAGTTCCATTGTAAAATGTCTGGGTTATAAAATGTGCTATGCTATCAAAATGGTAATAAGAACATACAAATGACCTGATGTAATGAACTGGACCAGATTGCCAGATATCACATTGCATACCAGAAAGATTCAGTGGTAAGTTTTAAAATGGCCAGCTATACACTGACTGAATTATAACTCATTTAGCTTCTTTCTTTGTGTACAGTATTATACATTAGTCAGTATTATAGTAGATAAGTACTTTGGACAGATGTAAATATGCTGTAATAAAAAATGTTTTTCTTCTTTCTTTTAGTCCTTTTTACTTGTAAGACTAGCCACAAATACCACGCCTCCCCCAAAATAATTTGCAATCCAAATTTATCTCTAAATGAATTTATTGCACAGAAAAATATGTATATATATATATATATATATATATATATATATATATATACACTTACAGAAGACATGTTCAAAAATAGTTACACAACAGCAGGGCCCTAAATGTAAGCAGTATAGTTGTTTTGTTTTGTTTTGTTTTATTTCTTTTAAAAAAAGAGGTTATGTGAAATATTAGGATTTTATTTCCAGGCATAGTATTTCAAGACAGTTAACTACACCTATGGTGTCAACAGCCTCTTGTTGGCAGTATGATTTTATTGGCTCCATGGAATAACAGCAAGAATTTACTATTGCTTCTTTCTTTTATGACACACACAGAAAAAAAAAATTGACAAATTTGCTCAAGACCAACCAGAATCATTTTAACCTATCAAAATTGATGGGAGGCCTTCACTGCCAAAGTCACTGCTGCGTTTTCACAATTCACTGCAGACAATCTGCTACTCCCATTATGATAAAGGAGAGCAGAGTCATAATCAGGGAAGAAAGCTAGATTAATACTTGTAATTATCATTGAATATTTAGCCTGCTATAGGATTATTATTATTAGTGTCATTTGATAATTTTCTCTCATTTTATTAAACACAACTGTGAGTAATTACGCTACCTAATATTTCTCTGTATTGGCTGACTAGCTAGCAAACATTCATGAAAATATCCATTAGCCACACATATAAAATGCTGCATTATGATGCTGTTGAATCAGAACATACCACTACCTGATCCTGTAGCTCTTTGAGGATTTGCAAATCAATTAATTCTATGTTTATTGGATTCTTCCCATACAATTAGAAAATTTATAATCGAGTCCATGAACATTATTAGTTTTACCATTTTAAACCAGCAATCACACTTTGATTTTTACAACAAAAGCAGAAATATAAACACACACATTTGGATCAGTTTTCTCTTAGTCTGTCTGGACTTCAAAATCCTATTCCTCAAGATGATGCACACCAAAGTTCTGGATTAAACAAGAAATTAGATGGCACCTGAACACTTGGTTTAATATTCTCAAAAGTACTATGCAACTTCTTTCTTACATTAAGACATTGTTTTACAAAGATCCACACTTTTATAATGTTAGTATTTTTAATAATCAATAAAGTCAATTAATCATGATTAAAAATCAAACATAAAAATTTCTACTTTTTGCTTTTGCCCCCTCCATTTAGAACTTATTTATAGCCTGATATTCAAAGGTCCCTATGTTTATGAAAATCTGGACAGAAATAGCTCTAAGATCCCATTCAGAACTTGATATTAATCTAAGTCTTTTGGCTCCATTTATCCTGAGAGCAAAGAGTAGGACAAAGGATTTGAGTACTGTTAGTTTATCTGGGAGATTATCCAAGGTAGAAAAGAATGGGAAAGTGATACAGTGAAGAAGCAACTTTGTCAAAGAGGTACATTGTTGATATAATTGTTGTGGATAGAAAATGAAGGCTTGCTTTTACTGAAAGGTCCTGAGAAACTTCTTTAAGTTGTCCTCATGAAGACCTGAAAACTGACAATTTTACCTATGGTTCTTATTTCCACTTCACTGAGAGCTGTCCTCAGAGGACATTAACTCTCCTACACTTTCAGGTTGTGTTGGAGACATTCTAAAATGAGAGAGAGAACATGAGATGCTATCAGTGTTAAGTAACTGCAATTTCCCATGGAACTATCCACCACAGGTTTGGCTATAATCAGGTGTTGGGCCTTGATATCAGAGGGATTTGAGGCAGTATCATTTTAGGTTAATCATTATATCTGAAATTTCCAAAAACTTCAACTGATGAAACTTTGATTATAAACCTATAAATATAACAATAAATCTACAGTATTCAAATTATTTTCATAGAAATACACAAACAAAGCATCAACTGATTAATATTTAAATGTTACAAAATACTGAACTGAAAGAATTTGGTCATATAACAACGTGTAAGAAGTAGAGCTTAGGTTTAGGTTAGAAGTCAGGATGCATTTGGGACTCAGTTAAGAAATTGAATGGAGGGACGCCTGGGTGGCTCAGTGGGTTAAGCCACTGCCTTCGGCTCAGGTCATGATCCCAGGGTCCTGGGACCGAGCCCCAAATCAGGCTCTCTGCTCAGCAGGGAGACTGCTTCCTCCTCTCTCTCTGCCTGCCTCTCTGCCTGCTTGTCATCTCTCTCTGTCAAATAAATAAATAAAATCTTAAAAAAAAAGAAATTGAATGGATGTCTGACTATCTTATAGGTTTGCTAAAAATCAGTGACTTTGTGTTCACGTGTGGCTATGCGGGAATTTTTAACTTTCTCTAAGAAGTTATTAGATTGATTATATAATGGCAGTAAAGGATGGGGAAAAGCAAAGTACAAACCCCATAAAGACAAAGACACTGAGTATGAGAAAAGAGTAATAGATAAGAAGAATCAATGCATTTGAGGAAAATGGGAATTGAAATACACAATGATTGTTGATTTTTTTAGATGCAGAAATCAAAACTAGCTTGCAAGAAGGAAATAACAGAAGACATGTTGTGAAAAGGCAGTAACGTGGAATAAAGGAGTAGGGAGAGCATATCAGGTAATTTGGATAGGAAGGAGTTAGGAGATAACTGCTTGATAAATTTTATATGGCCCACTTAAATGCACAGATTTCTCTTCTTTAATTTATATGGAGAACAGGGTGTCGTTTCTCTTCCCTTTCAGAGCACCCGAGGTGTACTCTTTCAGACTGAAAACCTGAAAAGCTCAGGACTCAGTTGCTTAAGCACAGCTGAGAGGACATATTTCAATTAAGATTTACAGTTTGCTGTAGGTAGTAGACTGTCAAAAGTGGTTTAACCATATTTTTCATTTAACAAGAAGACTACAGAGAGTGTTTTCTGGTGTTGGTTCAGAGTCTTAAGAAAGTCAAGTGAACTATCTTAGAGGTTTTCATGGCTTTTTATTCACAGTTGCAAAAATTGCTGTTGGAGTTCTCACTATTAAGCCCACATTTCTGGCAGAAAGATAGAGGTAAAAGAGAATGATATCTTGTACGACTGATACTTTGTCATATGGTTACAATGTAACTAGAAAAGAGACAATAAAATATTTGATGTTGTTTTAAGTTTCCTTGTTGTCAATCCCTCAGTGCTTTCTGATACTAAAGGAAAAAGTAGATGGATATTGACCTGGCAACTATCAACACCTGTCAGTCTCTCTTGGATAACCAATATCTCTATAATCTCTTCTTCCCAGTAAAAAAAAAATAAAATATATTCATAAACCACACTGTGCCATCTCAAGTTACTGCACCAAGATAAAATTACAATGATTTTCAGTTGTTCCAAATGGACAGAATACCCTTCCTTATGATATCATGTCTTATAAGATAGATAATTGGCTTGCTACCAATATACCCAGATGAGACTGTGGAAGAGACAGGAAAAAAATAATAATATTTATTTATTCCTTGGGTTGACCCTGTTTACACAGATGCATTACTATTAGAAAAGGTTGGTTTGGGACATTGGAATGAATTTACTTAATGGGTCTGTATGTAATTGGGTTGGAGAAAATTTTTAATTTCTACAAAAATTATTAGGATTCTATCTTATTCCCTTTTGATAATTTTCACATGTTAACAAAGCCAACGTTTTTGTCTAGCAGACAAGATCTTAAATCCTAACAAAACTCAATTTTTTCCTTTTTTTTTTTAAGTTTGAGAGCCTCATGTTCTCTCATGCTGCTTTAAATACAACTCAAAAAAACAAAAGGAGCTAAATGGGGCAGTAAGCCCAGACTTTTTATTTTAATTTATTTATCTTATTTTTAATTAAAAAATTAAAGATTGTATTTATTTATTTGAGAGAGAGAGAGCATGAGTGGGGCAGGGGGATGTAGCTGCAGAGAGAGACTGAGAAGTATACTCCCTAATGAGCAGGAAGCCCGATATGGGGCTCGATCCCAGGATCCTGACTGAGATCATGACCAGAGACAAAGGCAGATACATGTGCAAAATCCCTTTTTTTCTGGGAAACAATACTTTACAAGAGATGTTTGAAAAAGTACTGGGGAAACAACTTTAATCAGAGATACAAAAATTTAATTGACTTTTGTAAAGCTACAGGGATCCAAATGATGGGAATCCCAGGCCGTTTAGGTTGTGGACCACAGAGTATTCTTCTTTGTAATATTTTATTTTCTTCCATGTCTACTAACTCCAGTCCAAGTTCACTGATCTCTTTTTAGATAGTGCAAAACATGGCAAAGAATACCAAACAAGTGCCCAATATTCTACATTTATTACATCATTTCTAACATATAGAAGTGTGTTATCAAGGCTGGTTCTGTGAACAAACCTAGTTATGCTAAAGTGTGTTTTGTTCTCCAAAAATTAAATTCATGATTATCACACAATTATAAAATACTTGTGTCAAGAATTTTTATTCAAAAATTAATAAGAGAAGCAGATATTAAAACTAGTTCACATGGTTATTTGGGATATAAGCAGAGTTGTGCAGCAGAAGTGCTCTGGGCCCATAATTTGGGTTATAGAATTTATGTTTTCTAATGAAAAATCACTAACTTGCATTATTGTTAACAAGAATCCTGTGCATTACCATCAGTTTTCTCCATTATAACCTCTTGCTCTACAGTTTGTAAATAACTTTGTCAATAGCAAGCTAATAAACGGGGTGACTCCAATGGATTGAGATAATCTCCAGAGTTTCTGCTACATAATGAACAGGACTCCATTGAAAGGACACCTAAGAGTTTATTTTGCCCAAAAATTTGATCACTTTTTTCACTGTCCTTACCTATTTTCCAAACCTAGTTCTTTTCAGTCTACAGACAACCCTGTATCTGACTGACTTGTTAATTCTGGGAATGTCTTGCAGATTAATTTGCTTGCCCGAGGTGGTTCCTCTAATTGATGTCTAAGAACCCTAATTAGTTAAGAAAACTTTTTTTTTAACATTTTCATTGCTATTTATTATTATTATTATTATTGCTAATATCTCTATTATAAATAATTCACAAGGGCATCTTTCTGACAAAAGACAAAGAGCTGGCTACTAGTAGAAAAAGTACATTTGACTCTGTCAGTGAAAGTGGTAAAGGGATTTGAGAAAATAAGGCAAAGCAGTGGAATTATGTGTTAAAACTTTAAATATTATAGACACATTTACTTAATTTCTAATACTGCTTATAATTAAAAAAGATGTTTTCCATGAACCACGCATTACAGCAAATATATTGTTAATACAGATTAAATTTTCATCAAAAGGGACGCCTGGGTGGCTCAGTTGGTTAAGCAGCTGCCTTTGGCTCAGGTCATGATCCCAGCATCCTGGGATCGAGTCCCGCATCTGGCTCCTTGCTCGGCCGGAGCCTGCTTCTCCCTCTACCTCTGCCTGCCATTCTGTCTGCCTGTGCTTGCTCTCTCGCCCACTCTCTCTGATAAAGAAATAAAATCTTAAAATAAATAAATAAATTTTCATCAAAAAATTATAAGTGTATTTTTTTGTAGGATCATGATAAGCATTTTGCAGATGAGAAAAGTGAAATTTAGAAAAGTATGTCTCTTCAAATCCCTCATACAATATCTGGCCTAGATAGAAGGATATACTATCACAATTGAGGAAGATAATTGAGATTACTTAAAATGATAAACTTTACTGTATAGGGTTTTTTACAAGTTTGCCACAGATTCACATTTTTTAAAATATATATCTATTTGTGTAAAGAGAATGCACTGAGAAGTAAAAAGATAGTGATATATCAGTGCTACCAACTAATGGCTATAATATCATCACCTTATTTATGAACAATGAAACAGTGTGTAATATTTAAATAAATTTAAATAAATTCCTATTTATTTTATATATTTATAAATTTAAATGAATTCCTATTTATTTATTATTAAAGAAATTCCTCTAACAAACAGTATGTTTTGAAGGTTGCTAGCAGGAAAGTGTTGTACGACATGGAAGTAATCAGAAAATGTGATCTAAAATTCTGCTTTCAAGGGCGCCTGGGTGGCTCAGTGGGTTAAAATTCTGCTTTCAAGAAGCTATCACAGTAAGTACTGAGCATTAGCTATTATATGCTATGGATGAATAACTGAAATCTACATTTGAAACTATTGGTACACTATATGTTACCTAATTGAATTTTAAAAAGTTAATAAAAAAAACCACTATTTTATAAAACAATATTCCCAACAGGCTCTTTTGCTTTAAAATACTCACTTTGTTTCCTCTCCGAGAGAACACCAAATGGCGGATGACGCCGGTGGTGCTGCGAGAGGGCCCGGAGGGCCCGGGGGCCCTGGAATGGGAGGCCGCGGCGGTTTCCGCGGTGGCTTCGGCAGCGGCATCCGGGGCCGGGGCGGGCCGGGCCGTGGTCGGGGCCGGGGCCGAGGCCGCGGAGCTCGCGGGGGCAAGGCCGCGGACAAGGAGTGGATCCCCGTCACCAAGCTGGGCCGCCTGGTCAAAGACATGAAGATCAAGTCCCTGGAGGAGATCTATCTCTTCTCCCTGCCCATCAAGGAGTCTGAGATCATCGACTTCTTCCTGGGAGCCTCCCTCAAGGACGAGGTTTTGAAGATCATGCCTGTGCAGAAGCAGACGCGCGCGGGCCAGCGGACCAGGTTCAAGGCATTTGTCGCCATCGGAGATTACAATGGACACGTCGGTTTGGATGTCAAGTGTTCCAAGGAGGTAGCCACTGCCATCCGCGGAGCCATCATTCTGGCGAAGCTTTCCATTGTCCCTGTGCGGCGAGGCTACTGGGGGAACAAGATCGGCAAGCCCCACACTGTCCCGTGCAAGGTGACTGGCCGCTGTGGCTCTGTGCTGGTGCGTCTCATCCGCGCCCCCAGAGGCACTGGCATTGTCTCGGCCCCTGTGCCCAAGAAACTGCTGATGATGGCTGGTATTGACGACTGCTACACCTCGGCCAGGGGCTGCACTGCCACCCTAGGGAACTTTGCCAAGGCTACTTTCGATGCCATCTCCAAGACCTACAGCTGTGTTCACCAAGTCTCCCTATCAGGAGTTCACGGACCATCTTGTGAAGACCCACACCAGAGTCTCTGTTCAGAGGACCCAGGCTCCAGCTGTGGCTACTACATAGTTTTATACAAGAAAAATAAACTGAACTAAAGCTTGAAAAAAAAATACTCACTTTGTAATGAGAGTCATTACTTTTGTCTAGCCAAATCTTATAGCACTGTTTATCCCTTCCCTGCTTTATCCCTTCCCAGTATCAATAAAGGCTCACTTGGGTTACCTAGAAGCCATGAGAAAGCTTGTAATAGATCTGGCTGGTTTTCACCAGCAATTTGACCACCATGTGCACAGGGAAGTCTATTGATAAAGGCTTTATTGCAATAAGTTGCAAATACATGGATGATTTTGAATTCTCTTTCTTGAGGTCTTGTTTCATGATAATAAATTTAGGGTGGCTTATTGGAATGGATGTTATTAACATATCTTCATAGTTATAAGCACATGGAATTGTAAAATAGATGAATGAATGTGGCATTACTGACAACTGTCCTCATTTTGAAATCAAATTACAGTGTACTAAGATGAGGAAGCAAAGCAGATTTGGGATTATGAGTGAAATAATTTTAAAAAGTATTAGGGGTATGATCGGACTATTGGGTAATTCAGTAGAAAAATGTCTACTGATTGAGATTCTGTGTTCCCTGATTTCAGAGAGAAGTTAAGATAAATAAGTAACACGAGGAGACTAGGAAGCCAAACATAAGTGATAATTTTGTGCCAGGGTGTGTATACATCTGTTTATCTTCTTGCTTTACCACTAAGGTTGCTCCTAGAGGAGAGTTTAAATATGTGTTGGAGCTAATCTCTGTGGATTACACAAGAAACCACATCCTACAGCTCTCCCTGAAACACCCCTTATGATTTCAATGTAATTTGGTTTTTGCATTTTTAGAAATAACAAAATACTTCGCAAACTCATCTACTTTATTACCATCACAAGTGAGTCAGCTGACTCCACATTTTAACACAGTGACAGTCACAGAGGAATGGAGGAATGAGTAGAGTTATCAATATATGTGCTTTTAAGAAGTATGACAGGGTAGCAGCTATTTCCAGGAACCAAAACATGGGTCAGCAGCTGTGCAGGAAAAGTGATGGAATAAATGACTCATTTCAGAGGAGTTCTATAACATATTAGTTCTATAATGTATCTTCAGCCCCCAATTACCCGCTTTGATCTAAAGATAAGGATTTACAGTTAAGGTCCCATTTATGATTTGACTGGTAGGGTCTGAATCATGTTTACTATTGTTTTGACTATTACTTGAAACCTATAGTAGTACTTGGGATATGTGTTGTGTATTCTGTGAACATGTGCTATTTTTAGATTAGATAATTTCTGTCTCGAACCCCTGTTCATTTGTTTGTTTTTGTTTATTTGATAGTGGTTTCAGTAAATGGATATATCTGAAAAATTGCAAAGCCACTATTAAAACAAGTTATTATTATATATAGCATGGAATTGCACATTCCTCCTTTGAATCCGACAGAGCTTCACCATATCCTTAACAATTTGGGAAAAACATGCTATTATTTTTCTTTATAAAATTTCTCCTGTTAGGCTGTGATGGTTGTCATCAGCAGTAACTCCTCTGAAGGCTTTGTCAAAAGAGTTGAAAAAATTGGAAAGGTGTGTGAATGAAGCTGTTTGCTGAATATAAAGAAAAGAGCATTGAAGTACAATTCACACTCTTACTTCTCCTTCTATGCTTTCAGATGTTTGTCATTTGAAAATTTTGCTTCTAGAAGAGATGCCCTATATAATTCTTACTTTAAGGAGCAAGTTGCTTTTATAATTTTTTTATTATTCTACCATTCCAGTATTTCCATTTAAATTAAATTCAATACCATTTAAAAAAAATCAAAAGTGCAGCCAGTATTCAATTCCTGGGCTAAATAATTTTAGAAAGCTTTGTGTTATTGAACCTACGGGGTTTTTATGTAGTTTTAACTCTTTCTTTCTGTGATTTTTCCCATTAGTCATGTAAGTGACTGCAATATAACAGACATTGAGGATAAAGAAGGACTGAATAGAACAATCCTTGGCCTCATGAAGTTGAGAATCTAGCAAGGGAGTCAAACAATTCAATCATTCAGAGACAATTTATTGAGTGCCTGGCCTAAGATGAGCACAACAAAACCCCAGCCCAGAGGAATCATTTTAATGGGAGAGATAGATAATAGGTAAGCCAACTTTAAAAAAAAAAACGTACTGATTTTTCTTTAATAGAGATGCATATTTGAACTAAATAAGCACATTTTTAAAAGAGCAGTGATTGAGAAGAGGTTTTTAAACTGAGTGGTCCAAAAGGGCCTCCCTGAAAAAGTCTGCTTTGAACAGATTTCTGAATAATATCAGCTAGGAAGCTGCGTAAAAATCTCAGGGATGGGTGATTTTTCCAGTCGAAAAACTGTAAAGGCTCCAAAGTCACAATAGAGCTATAAGTTTCTCTAATAAAGTAACTTCTGACAAAGAATGAGAAGAAATAACTAACCCAGGTTTGAAAGAAAAGGGACAGACTTTCTATGGAATTCATATTTAATTAAAGCTCTAAAGGACAAAAATACAATAGAGCAAAATTCTGGTCACGCTGATATACCTAACGAAAGTTCATAAACAAGCTTTGGGTAGCAAAGAGTGTGTGGGAATGTTGGTAAGAACAGTGGGGAAGAGTCATCCCTGAACATGTTCTTAAATGAAGCAATTCTTGGGTTGTTTTAAAGGGTAAATTGGAGTTTGCCTAAGTGATTAGAGAAGGATGCCTCAGCTTATGGAAGTTCAAAGCCATAAAGATGTGATAAACTACTGCAGATATTTTCATGTATATTTGTTGTTGCTTCTAGTAATGGTGATCTAAAAACTCCTACTTAAGACAACTAAAAATCCAGACAAAATAGCTTTTAAAGTTAAAAATATCAGAATGATTATAAAAATAAGTGAGGGATTACTGGGCCAAAATACGAAATACAATGAGAGCCTAGAGATATATGCCCCGAAGCCATTTTAGCTATGAGAGCATTTGAAACTGCTAAAACACACTGAGCTGTGTTGTTCATAGACTCTTGATACTAGAGAAACAAAATTCAAAATCCAGCAGCAATCAAATTTGAGGACTTTGGTACAACCCAAATTTAACTTGAGATCCCCAAAGCACAAGGAGAAGCAGAAATAAGACTATAGCCTACCTTGCCTTCTGTGTAAACTGAGAAAGTCAATCACTGAATTTGGAGTATGATTGTCTTGTAGAGTCTCAGATATAAGAGAAAATCCTACCAAGGAGGACCATACCATTATTATAGCTCTTAATTATCCCTACTCAATAAGAGTTTCAAATATAATGTCTTGAACATAGCAAAATGTAACAAAGCACACAAAGAAAAACCATTAACAAGATTTGATAGACAAAATGGGATTAAGTATGATGTTAAAATGATCAATAAAGATTGTAAAATGGCTTGATTACTCTGCTCAAAGAAATGAGAGGGGAAGCAAATTGAACCAAAAACTGACACTAAAAATGATATTGAGAAAGGTTTTATAAATGAACAAATGGATACTCTAGAACTTTAAAAATATGACAGCTAATTTAAGGTACCACAGGGGTGCCTGGGTGGCTCACTTAATTAAACCTCCAATTCTTTTTCCTTTTTTTTTTAACACCTTAATTTTATTTTATCTCTTTCATTTGGCTCAGGTCATGATGTCAGGGTTGTGAAATAGAGCCCAGAGTTGGGCTCTGTGCTGAGCCTGGAGCCTGCTTAAGATTCTTTTCCCTTCTTTTTCTATCCCTCCCTGCACTCTCACTTGCTCGCTCTCTCTTGCTTGCAAATAAATAGATAGATAGATAGATAATAGACAAAGAAAAATAAAAGCAGATTATGAAAATAAATATAAAGATTTTGAAATGAAAACAAGTTCAAAATAAAATAGAGAAGACCTACACAGCTTAAAGTTCATTCAGAAAATCTACTATTAAAGAAGTCAGTATGACACAATGTTAAGATATCAAAAGATTTGAGCATGCACTTTTCAGAAAGGGTAATCCAAATGGCCACTCATATATAAAAACTGTTTATCTTTATTATGAATCTGGAATTAAATTAAATTAAATTAATAATAAATTAAAACCTAAAATGACATACTATTACACACTTACCATATTGGGCAACAGTAAAATTGCCTTGCAAGAATGTGAAAGAATGAAAGTGCCCATAATAAAAACATTTGAGGTAAGTTGGACAATATTTAGAAAACTTAAAAATAAAAATAAAAATTTGGTCCATTCCTAGAAATACAACATGGAACTAAATGAATATTTTCACCAGGATATGCAAACAGATGATTATAGCTATTTCATTCATAACAGCAGATCAGTAGTGGTCTATTTGCACAATGTTACATTAAATAAGAGAGAATATTAACAAACTGGGAGGAGGGGCTAGGTTGTTATCATAAACAGATCTTCTATGGTGCTGATTATGTTCTATTTCTCAAAATCTTTAAGTTAAAAAAGTTTTCACATTATATCTAGATAGATAGATGATAGATAGATATCCCAGAAGCTGCAATGCTAGGCTAAGACCAGGCTTTAAAGGGCTTTTCTATACTCTACTAAATACTTGAAACCATTCATTATATCATAGCTCAGTGTTCAAATCTCCATTTGTTTCCTCAGTTTCCTAATATTTACCTTAAGGTGACCTGATCCAGACTTTTGATCACCTTTGTCTAAATATTTCTATTTTAACAAAGTCCTTTTTAACACTGAGAGACTAAAACTTAGAAAAATACTCTTTTATCTCACTAGAGTGGAAAATATATAGTTACCCATTAACTAATGATATCCATGTCTACATTAGATCAATGACATTTTTAATTCTTGGGAGCTTTTGGTTAAATGAAATTTTTAAGCTTCCTTTAAATGAAGCTTTAAGCCATCACCACATGAATAAAATTAAAGAACCAAATGAAAACAGGCCAAGTATTTACAGAGTAATAGAATGTGCAATGGTAAGAGTACAATTCTGAAATCATAAAGCCTAAATTAGTGTGATGCATTTTTGCTACCCATGTAATCATAAACCAGTTATCCAAATGTGTTAGCCTCAGTTTTTTCACCCATGAAATGGTGATGATAATACTTATTATGCTGCGTTGTTGTGTGTATGTGATGAAGCATGGAGCATGAGAATCTCATATTCCATGCTAAAATGATAGCTATTTTTATACTTATAATAATTCTAGTAATAGTAATTAAATTGTTCAAAATGGTAATATTCATTTATATTGAGGCATTGTATTGACTATTCATAGACACATTTACCAACATAAATTTCATTTTACTTTACCCCCTCTGAGAATATATATTCCCTAATTCAATATGAATCTCTTTATGAATAATAATTATCATAATAAATATGCTGATTTGTCTTCTATTTGTTTTTAGGGAGGTATCCTTTACTGTTGAACATGAAACTTAAGCAAGTCTGTCTTATTCAAAATTTGCATGCTGTTTTCTTATGAAACTAGATTATAGAGTTGTATGAAATAAATTCATGCAGTTAAGACATTGATGTTTGGAACACTGGGTGGTCAGTTTAGTATTTCAAAAGAAGATTTTAAATTTAAACCTTAAAACTGAGCTCTTTCAGCCTTATTTATAGACCATCCTTCATGTTTCATAAGTACTCCTCCATTGTAAACTAAGTAATACTTTTTGTCACAGTGTATATAATGAAAATGGATTTTATATTCTATTATTTCAGAGTTAGTTGCAGTTTCTACTGCCTTACTTCATTTTTTGAAAAATAGATTAATTCTACAAAAAGTTTTTTCCAGGTTTATTGAAAAAAATCGACATATTTGTAAATTTAAGAAATGATTTCTTATAACATTGCAAACCTTTAACATTGTGTAAATTTTGTACAATTTGATAAATTGGTATACATCTTTATTGCAATATAATCTACATAAAAATGTTAATACATCTACTATCTCGTATAGTTGCCACTGTTTTTTATGCATTTATCATAAGGAATTTTAAAATCTACTCTCTTAGCAACTTTTATGTATATAGTATAGTAGAGATAAACTTCAGAGGTCTTGTGGGTTTTGTTCCAGACTGCCTCAATAAAGTGATTATCTCAATAAACTAAGTCAAATTATTATATTTTTTGGTTTCCCAGTGCATATAAAAAATTATGTTTCCCAGTGCATATAAAAAATAAAAACTATACTGCACTGTTCAAAAGCATTATGTTTTTAAAGAAAAACAATGTATATACCTTAAGTACACTAGTTCTGAGTTTTCAGTGGGTCATAATTACTGATCACAGATCACCATAACAAATACAATAATAATGAAAAAACTTGATATATTGCAAGAATTACCAACATGTGACAAAGAGACACAAAATGAACAAATGTTGTTAGAAAAATGGTGGCAGCAGACCTCTTTTATACAAGATTGCTATAAACTTTCAACTTGTAAGAATGTGATATATGCAAAGTTTAATAAAGGGAAGCACAATAAAAAAAAGTATGTATATCTTATTAACTATGATCATCATGCTGTACATTAGATCCCCAGAACTTTTTCATATTATAGTTGCAAGTTTGCACCCTTGGACCACCTTACTCCACCCCAGGTTCACCCCTTGTCAACTCAACTCTAAGTTTCCATTAGTTTTCCTTTTCCTCAGATTCTGTATGTAAGGGATATCATAATACATAAATTAAAAAAATATACAAAATCTTTGAAATATTTCACTTAGAATAATACCTTCAAGATCCATCCATGCTGTTGTAAATGGCAGTATTTCTTAATTTTTCATGGTTAAGTAGTATTCCGTAGTATATATTTACCATACTTATTTTACTCATTCATCCATTAATGGATACTGAAGTTATTTCCATCTCTTGCTTAGAGTTAATAATTTTATAATAAACATAAGAGTGCAGATATGTCTTTGAACAGTGAACTTCGTTTTCTTTAGATAGATACCTAGAAGTGGGATTACTGAATCATATGGTAATTTTACTTTTAATAATATGAATAATCTCCATACTGTTTTCCATACAAATTTATATCCCTATTACAGTGCATAAGTTCCCCGTTTTCCCCAATATTTACCAAAATTGGTTAGTTTCAATTTTTTGGTAGTATATATTCTAATATCTTGCTGCGTTTTTCAGAGGTAAACAACAACAACAACAACATAAGGACTTTGCCCTGAGATTTTTACGTTGAGCACTTTTTAATGCTCCTGTTGGTCATTTATATAACTTTTTTGAAAAAAAAAGTCTATTGAGATCCTTTTGCTATTTTTTTAATCATATATTTTTTTCTATTTGTATCTGTTGGTTATTAACCTCTTTTCAGATATAAGATTCGTAAGTATTTTCTTACATTCTGTGGATTGTGTTTTCATTCTCTCTCCCTTTTTTTGGCAATGCAGAAACGTTAGTTTGATGTAATACCATTTATTTATTTTTGCTTTTTTTGCTTGTGTTTTTAGTCTGGTATCCAAAAAACTATTGGCAAGACCAATGTCAAGGAGAATTTTTCCTATGTTTTCCTTTAGGAAATTTAGTTTCATGCATCACCTTTAAGTCTTTAATCTATTTCAAGTTCAGACTTATGAGTGATATAAGGTTCCCTTTTCATACTGTTTATGTGACTATTCAGTTTTAAATATCATTTATTGAACAGACTATCTTTCCCCATTACATATGTTGGCCCCTGTCAAATATTAGGTGACTGTATGAAAGGATTTATTTCTGGACTCTCAATTCTGTTCTACTTGTTTATTGGTCTGTTTTTATGCCAGTATACTTTATTGTTTTGAGCATGAGGGCTTTGTAGTATAGTTTCAAATCAAGAAGTGTAATCTCCCTTCTTCATTCTTTCTCAGAACTGCTTTGATTATTTGTTGTCTTTTATGGTCTCATATAAACTTTAGGATTCTTTACTTACTTCTGTAAAACAATAATATTGGATTTTTTTTTAAGATTTTTAATTTATTTATTTGACAGAGAGAGATGACAAGCAGGCAGAGAGGCAGGCAGAGAGAGAAGAGGAAGCAGGCTTCCTGCTGAGCAGAGTGCCTGATGCGGGGCTCGATCCCAGGACCCTGGGATCATGACCAGAGCCGAAGGCAGCGGCTTAACCCACTGAGCCACCCAGGCGCCCCTAACATTGGATTTTTGATAGGAATTGGATTTACAGATGGTTTACGGTAGTATGGACATTTTAACAATGTTAATTCTTACCATTCATAAATATGAGCTATCTTTCCATTTCTGTCACCTTCAATTTCTTTATCAATGTCATAGTTTATGGAGTACAGATCTTTCATCTTCTTAGTTAAATCTATTCCTAAGTATTTTATTATTTTTGATGCTATTGTGAATTAGATTGTTTTCTTTATTTTTTCAGATAGTTCATCATTAGAATGTTAAAATGCTCCTGTCTTGTGCTTACTTTGGCAGCACATATACTAAAATTGGAATGATGCAGAGAAGATTAGCGTGATCACTGAACAAGGATGACATGACAAACTGGGAAGCAGTCCATAAAAAAAAAAAGAAACAAAACAAAATTCTTTTCTTTTATATATTGATCTTGTATTTGGTAATTTTACTAAATTTGTTTATTCAAATTTTTTGTGAATTTTTTAGGATTTTTTAACATGTAAGTTCATGTTATCCAAAAAAAGAAAATTTTACTTCTTCCTTTTTTTTTTTTTTTTTGGAGTCTCTTATTTCTTTGTGTTCCTTGTTTCTCTGGCTAGGACATCCACTACTGTGTCAAATGAGAGTAGTGAAAATGGACACACTTGTCTTTCTTCTGATCTTTAAGGGGAAAACTTTCAAAAGTTTTGATTGAATATGAGATTAGCTCTGGGCTTGCAATCTGTGTTTTTTCTTTAATGGGTTTTTTAAATTATTTTTTAAAATTTTTTATATAATGTGTTTTTATCCCTAGGGGTACAGGTCTGTGATTCACAGCACTCACCATCACTCACCATAGCACCTGCCCTCTCCAATGTCCATACCCCCACCATCCTCTCCCAACACACCTCCCCCCAGCAACCCTCAGTCTGTTTTGTGAGATTCAGTCTTTTATGGTTTGTCTCCCTCCTAATACCATCTTTTTTTATTTTTTTTTCGTACGCCCGAAACTGCCTATGTTGCATCTCCACTTCATCATATCAGGGAGATCATATGATAGTTGTCTTTCTCAGATTGATTTATTTCGCCAAGCATAATACCCTCTAGTTCCATCCACGTCATCACAAATAGCAGGATTTCATTTTTTTTGATGGCTGCATAGTATTCCATTGAACATATATACCACATCTTATTTATTGATTCATCTGTTGAAGGACATTTAGTTTCTTTCCATAGTTTAACTATTGTGGACATTGCTGCTATAAACATTTGGGTGCATGTGCCCCTTCAGAATGCCACGTTTGTATCTGTAGGGTATATACCCAGTACTACAAGCACTGGGTCATAGGGTAGTTCTATTTTCAGCTTTTTGAGGCACGTCCACGCTGTTTTCCAGAGTGGTTGCACCAGCTTGCATTCCCACATACAGTGTAGGAGGGTTGCCCTTTCTCCACATCCTCGCCAGCATCTGTCATTGACGGACTTGTTCATTTTAGCCATTCTTAACGGTGTGAGGTGGTATCTCATTCTGGTTTTGATTTGTATTTCCCTGATGCCGAGTGATGTGGAGCATTTTTTCATGTGTCTGTTGGCCATTTGAATGTATTCTTTGATGGAACATGATAGTGAGCTTAGGGAATCACCAAGTTAATGAAAGAGGTGCCTCTTGTAGGTGAAGTAAGAGTGAGAGAAAGAAAAGAGGGCTTATCCTAGATTGGAGAACTCGGGGCTGAAAAGGACCCTCATCTGGGAGCAGAGAAAGTGGTCCAGAATCAGAGGCACAGAGGACTCCCAACACCTTCCACAGAAGCGGAGCACCTAAAGACATAGTGCCATTACCCCTGAAAATCTAGGCATGGAGGTATTCTCTTTAGGCAAATAGGCATCGGAGAATAGTTTGTCCATAGCCCAGTCACTGACTTCAAGAGGAAAAGCTATACCAGCTCTCGAAGCAGGCCGGATAGCTCAAGCAACAGCAGCCAAGCCAAAATCCTTATCCCCTGCATTTCTGAACAATGACAGAGCAGCGGTTCTGTCTAGAACCAGGAGGTATTCAGAAGTCAATTGTTGGGTCCCGGGTTGTGTCCATCAGTTCAGACGCGGCCTTCAGATCAACTCATGATTCCAGGGCCTTGGCATTGACTCTGTTCTCAGGTTCTCTGCTCAGGGGCAAGTAAGCTTCTCCCTCTCCAGCTCCACCCCCTGATTGGGATCTCTCTGCCTCTCTGTCCAAACGTGCATGTGCATGTTCGATAAGATAACAAAGACAAAAACAGTGCACAATAATTGACTGGGGCCAAAGGATGTTTTATTGAATTTGGACCTAGGTTCCTATGGAGGGCAGCCAGGTATAGAGAACCTCCCACCATCCTAAAATGCCCGACCTTCGCTTGGAGCTTCCTTGTTCATTCTCCTGTTCTTTGCCTTCCTGGATCTCCTCACCAACCTGCAGCATCCGCTGTCTGTCGTGCTGTACTGACCCCTTGTTAACACATTGTGCATCCTCTCGGGGCTCCATTGGAACATGCCCATCTTCCTCAAGAGGCACTGTTTGCTTATCGCATGGAACCATTTGGGGGATGGTCATGAGAGGGTGAAGGCAGGCTTGTGCTGCCACATCTCCATGCAGTTCCACAGAGGGTAGCTGATCCACCATGAGGGAGTGCTCAAGGTTCTTCCACATTCGAATCCTCTTCAATGCGTCCTTTTGCACATACAAGTTGTCTTCCTGAAATGGGCACGGAAGTCTTTCAGTTGGCTTCATTGGGCTATGGGTCTCTTCCAACATGCTCTCCGTTGGCTTCTGTGGACTCCAAGAACATGAGTCCGTCCTGGACCTAAGGTTCTAGGGTGTAGACTCTGCCTTGGATGCATGGTCTTTTTGGAAGATTGGGAGGCCTTGTTGGCACCGTTTCTGGAGACCATTGAGGTACTCGTGTGCTTTCTGTGGAAGACTCCAGACATGTCTTTGGCACGGTTGCGGGGGTTCACTTTGAGCTTCCCTTGGGTGGACCTTTTCCTGTTGAGATGCTCCATGATTTGGTGGGAGGGTCTCACCCTTACGCAGGGCTCAGATTTCCTCCCCTGAGGCATTGCTTGCGGTCTGTTAGTTTCTTGGCTTGTGGGTGCTAAGATGGAATGTGGCATCTTGCCTTTCTCCGAGGTCCAGAGGGCTGGTGCTGACACTCACGACCAAATACTATGAATTGGGCCATGGAGAAGGTGACACCGACTCGCTTCGCAAACTGCCTTGGTGAGAGACCCAGGCGGCTCCAGCAGTTTGGGACGGCCTGGGGTCCTCTTGGCCCACCCATGACTACTCCAGTCAAGTGTAGTGATCAGGCCTGGGTTGATGAGGAGTGGTTGCTATGACCTCAAGGCTTTGTGACATCACAGATGCTGGCTTCACTGAAGCAGCTGTCCCTCTCCCATGACCTTGGTGTCCTATGGCTTTAAGTAGGAAGCCCCAGGAAGGAAAAACAAGAGCCCTCTGAACCTGATCATGAACTCAGGATGTCTTGTGGTTTAATGTCAAACTTCCCCTTTCTGGAGACATAGAGGAAGGAAAATGACATTCAGTATACCTTCCTTTAGGCCAACATATCCCCGGAGACGGCAAGGTGTCCTTTTACACTACAATTTCTAGATATCTCAAGAAAAGGTGAGGTCGCGTGTATGAGCAGCTCTCCGTGGGGTTTCTCGTCCTGTGGGTGAGAGCGTACTTTGTCAGCGTCTTTTGCTTATGGGTCAGTGATGACTAAGGTACGGAAAGTCCCTTTCCGAGGTAAAAGGTGAGGGCATCGCTATATGGTGCCGTCTGTGTCCTCGTCTCCTAGTGTTCTGAAACACGCGGCTAAGGGATGAGGCCTCTGTCTACCTGGCTTTCCCTTAAATACCTTTGCAAAGTCTTTGAGGAGAGTGATATTCTGCATCTGAGCTAACTCTCAATGAAGAGGCCTGGACCGAAACCGTTGTCATTATTAGTTAACTGTACTTGTTGTGGTAACGGGTATAGACATGTGGACCAAGACTCTTTAGTCAGAAGGAAAGGGACGGCGTATATAGACGGCTTGCAAGGCCCATTCGAGCAGACCTTTGGAGTGAGCCGCAATGCCCTTGCAAGGACTAGTGGATCAGGAAGTTTGGGTCCATTTCGGCACCTCAGTATTCCTCTGCCATCGAAGTGAATGAACCCCTGGACCTTGCCTTGACATGAATGTCCCATGCCCTGCTGTTGGGAAATGGAAAAGGAAGGGAATACTGACGGGCAAAAAGTCAGAGAAGGAGACCTACCAGGAGTGACTCAGGACTCTGAGAATCCAGCTGAGGTTTACCAAAAAGAGAACTGCTTAATGGGTAGTCAGGAGTTGTGGAATATATTAAGAGGAGCACTGGACGTACATGCAACTAAAGCATCCCTGAATACTCTGTCAAAAACGGATGATGGATGATAGGCAGGCTTTCTCAACAGAACAGCAACAAGAACAACACTTATATAAGGCTCACTTGAACAGAACTGAGGATTGAGCTGCTATGTCCTTGCAAAGACTAGTGGATAAAGAAGGTGTGGTCCATATTGGCAACAGAGTATTCCTCAGCAATTAAGGAGGATGAACTCTTGATTCTTGCACTGGCATGAATGCCACAGGACTGGGTTTGTGAAATGAAATGGGCAAGGAGACATAGGGAAATATCATATGGCTTCTCTCATATGTGCCCTAGGACGAATACCACGGCCCTTAGTAGAAAGAAGGAAAAACTGAAGGGGATAAGTCAGAGAAGGAGACAAACCAAGAGTAACTCAGAACTCTGAGGAATCAAGCTGAGAGTCAAGGAAAAAAGAGACATGCAGGGAATGAGGGAACGGGCTAATGGGTGTTGAAGAGTTCTGGCATATCTTAGGCGGAGTACTAGGTCATATATAGAACTGAAGCATCAGTGAATACTCTGTCAAAAATGGATGATGGATGACAGGCTGGCTTCCTCAACAGTACAAAATAATACAAAAACAAGCTGGCCCTTTCAAATGCAGGTGAAGACAGACAGAGAAAAGGAAAGAATTATATTTTTATTATGTTTAATTATTGAAATGGAATATAATTTATTTCCTAAAATGTCATTATTTGAATTGGGTCTTTATACTAGTAAAGTGGAGTTCATCCACCTCCTCCATTTGTGGAATTGATGAGAAGAAAATGGCATTGCCTTCTCTAAATGTCTAGAAGAGTTGAACAGGAAATGATTTGCACCTCGCCATCTGTGTGTTGACAGGGGTTTGATTACTGCTTCAAACGCTTTAGTCACTACTACAGAGCTGAGATTTTGTAGGTTTCCTGACCTAATCTTTGGAGTGAATATGTGTCTTGGAATTTATCCTTTTCTCTCAGTTCTTTTCTTTTGGGTTTGCTTCATTAGTGCTATTCTTCACTTCCTCCCCATCTTTTGTGTGTCTTATCTGTGTGTGTGTGTGTGTGTGTGTGTGTGTGTGTGTGTGCTGAGTGTGTTTCAAATAACAATTATAATTAAATTGATGGAGATAGGAAGTCGGTATTTAATGGATAGCAGTTCCATTTGACATGCCTTGAAAACTCACATTCCCTCTCTTTCAGCCACATTTCCTACAAAGAATGTCATCTTTTGTCCTCTTTGATAAACACATATTTTCTCAAACCTGACCTCAACAAACACCACATTTTGTGTGCCTGGGTAGTGTCGTATTATTTGTCCATTTTTCCCTTGCTTTTTCATATGTCTCTTGACAGTCATGAGAGAGTGAAATTGTATGTTATTTGTCTTTCTGGGACTGATAGATGTGACGTAGGCTAATGCTCTCCACAATTCTGCCACATGAGGCAAGTGGAAAGAATTCATTCTTGCTTATGGCTGGGTAAGATTCTGTGGGGCTTTTTCAGGACAGTGAGATGGTAGTAGTGTCTGGTAACTCCAGACTTGTCTTTATCCAGGAACACAACAGGAAGATTACCACATCAACTTCAACATGGCAGAAATGAACTGGAGCCCACAAAGCAAACTCCATAGCAAAAGAGAGAATAAGTTGCAATCACTATGGGAGAAGACTGGAGACATGGTTTAGGGGAAAAGTGGAAAGTTGGTAATTCAGAAGGCAGTGAGACAATGCAATGGGCAAAGCCACAAGAGATCGGAGCACACTTGGAACCCACAAGGAGTACGTTCTCCAATTCCATTGATTCTGACCATCAGGGGGTCTGAATCATACTAGTTCATGCCAACAAAGGGCCTTGAGGCCTGGAGATTTTAGATCAGCAGCCTTGGCATATCAACTCAAAAGAACACTGTATTTCTCTGTCAGAGAACACCAACAAATAGCCAGGTGAAGACAGCCTGGAAACCACGATTAGAGACAATACCAGGTGACACAGTGGGAAGATGGTGGGTTCTGGCTGTACATTAGTGAGAGGCAGTGTTCTTGGAGATGATTTGATGGGGGCAAAAGAAATTTGGGGCTCTCGCACAGGCAGCATCAAGCCCGAGCTACTGGCCAAAGACAGGTTGGTGAGGGCTTTAATTGCCTCTCCTGCAAACACGAAATTCTAACCATGGAACACATAGGGTACTGTGTTCCTCAGTCCAACTTGCTTCATTTTAAGAGAACAGATTCTCCCATAGGGGACTAGAAGAAAGCCCTGTCCATAGGCTGTCCCCTGACCACAGAATGCTACAGGCATTCATTCTGTTGTGAAGGTTGAATTTCTCCTTTCACAGGCACACCAGATCCCACCAAGCTAAACCTCAGCCTATTCAGCCCAGACCCCAAACACACCAAAAGGCTGGCAAAGAGAGCCTCTGCAGATGACTGGTCTCAAGGACAGGGGGCAGCTATGATACAACAGCAGAGGGCATGCATGCCACACACACATACCTGAGACTCCCTCAAGGGCCAGCCCTTGGGCACTCCATGATATCTTATTTCTAAAGAAATTACCATCAGGATAAAAAACAGAATTGATTTTTCAAATACTGAGAAAGAGTCAGAGACCTATATCCAAGACAAAGATGGAAGAATCAATTGTTGCCAAGGAAGAAGACAAGAAATTATCATGGCCAGGTAATCGGAGTGAAACCTCACATATAACACGCCCAATGGAGGATTGAAAGCAGAAAGATATCAGGGAGTCTCAAAACACATAGATTAAACTGATAGAAATAAAATAAAGTAAAATAAAATAAAATAAAATAAAATAAATAAAGAATTTCTAAAGAAAAGATTGGTAGCAGACTGAAGGAAAAGCCCAAGAAGCTGGCAGAAGCAAAGGACCAAATTTTTGACCTGGCAGAAAAGGAATGGTAAATAAGGAAACAAATCCAAAGAAAGAAGGAAGAATGATGAAACATGACAATGAGCTTAGGAAAGTCATTGACTCCAAGGAATAGAAAGAGGTGCTTATTGTAGGAGAAGTAGGAGTGAGAGAAAAAAAAGAGGGCTGAACATGGATTTGAGAATTCAGAGCTAAAACTGTCCCTCATCTGGGAGCAGAAACAGAGATCCAGATTCAGAGGCAAGGAGGACTCACATCACCATCCACAGAAGCATGGAACCACAAGACATAGTTTCATTCAATGGAGGAATTCTCTTTACCTAAATATGCGTGGGAGTGTAGTTTGTACATAGCCAAATCACTTACCTCAAGAGGACAAACTATACCAGCTCTCAAAGCAGGCCAGGTTGCTCAAGCAACACCAGCCCAAGCCAAAATCCATTTCCCCTTCATTTGTGAACAATGACAGAGCAGTGGTTCACGTCTAGAACTAGGACGTATTCAGAAGTCAAAGGTTGTGTCATGGATTGTGTCTATCAGTTCAGAGGCGGCCTTCAGCTCAACTCATGATCCCAGGGTCTTGGCATCGACTCTGGTCTCAGGTTCCCTGCTCAGGGGTAAGTCAGCTTTTCCCTCTCCAGCTCTACACCCTGATTGTGATCTCTCTGTCTCTCTGTCAAATATGTGCATGTGCATTGTTTGACAAAAAGACAAAAACACAACCGGGGTACAAGGATTGACTGTGGCCAGGGGATGTTTTCTTTAATTTGGACCTAGATCTCTATGGAAGGCAGCCAGGTTCAGAGAACCTCCCATTATCTCAAATGCTAGACCTTCGCTCAGAGCTCCAATGTTCATTCTCCAGTTCCTTGTCTTCCTGAATATCCTCACCAACCTGTAGCATACGCTGTCTGTGGCTCTCTAATGGCCCTTTGTTGTCCCACTGTTCATCTTCTGCTGCCTCCATTAGAACACGCCCATCTTCCACAAGAGGCATTGTTTGCTTATCCCATAAAACTATTTGGGGGATGTTCATGAGAGGGTGAAGGCAGGCTTGTGCTGTCACATCTACATGTACTCCTCCAGAGGGTATCTGCACGACCCTGTGGGAATGCTCCAGGTTCTTTGACATTTGAATCCTCTTCAATGCGTCCTTTTGAAGATACAAGTTGTCTTCCTGAAACGGGCACGGAAGTCTTTCAGATGGCTTCACTTGGGCTATGGGTCTTTTCCAACATGCTCCATGCTTGCTCCTGTGGACTCCAAGTACATGAGTCCATTCTGGACCTAAGGTTCTAGGATGTAGAATCTGCTTTTGGTAAATCGTCAGTTTTGAAGATTTGGAAGTCATTTTGGCTCTATTTCTAGGGATGCTACAGCTACTCATTATAAGGTCCGCTAGGCCAGAGGGAGTCATTTTGTGTTTCTGCAGTAAACTTATATTGAACCCATGCTGTAAACAAAATTGACCCTACTCCTCCCAGAGGAGCTTACTCTCAAAGCCTAGATACAAGGGTGAATCAGGCCAGGTGAAGACATCCCATTAGAGGGGCACGCATATATCTACTAGGGTAAATTGAGATCCAATTGTCCACCCATGTGTTACCTAGCATTTTTGTTTTTGTGGTGTAGCAGACTTAGCACGACTGTGCAGTTTTTTCTGTATTGTTATCTCATTGGCCACGTCTGTATAGCCTGGCTAAACTACCGCTATAAATGTTAGTCTCTGAGGCTGGGAGGGGTTGCCTCTTTGCAAGAGAAGGCCCTGACCGGTCAATATGATTCTCGATGCTTTGTGCAAAATTAACGTTTGCTTGACCTTCACTTTGTATCAGTCTCGCTCTTTTGAATAAGGACCCTATCTTTGGAGGGCCACCCGAATTCAAATGATGAGAACTGAAACAGCATTGGAATTTTTGGAAAAGCCTCTGGAGGTAAGATCATGGGATCCTGCATGGAGCTGCAGTGTACAGTCTCCTGCCAATCTTCTCTTCAGGAGTTCTTTAGGTGCTTTTATCTTTATCAGTTTTATCTCTGTGGTTCGAGACTCTCTGATATCTCCTATGTTTTCTGACGTACAGCGAGTATCCAGGCCCCTGCTTTCAATCCCGCATCGGGCGTTTTCTATGTAGAGGGTTCACTCTGATTGCCTAGCCATAATCATTCCTTCTTCCTTTACCTGGGCATCAATTGATTTTTTCATCTTTGCATTGGATCTAAGTCTCTGTCACCTCTCTGTATTCGTTAAACTCATTCTGCTTTCTAACCTGAGGGTAATTTATTTAGGAGGAAGAGATCCGGAGTACCCAGGGCTGGCCCTTAAGGTTTGTTGAGTGCGTGCGTGTGTGTGTGTTTGTGAGTGTGTATGTGGCATGCATGCCACTGCTGTTTGTGTTGTGGCTGACCCTGTCCTGGAGGCCAGTCATTTGCTGTAGCTCTCCTTTCCGGCCGTTTGTTGTTTTTAGGGTCCGGGTTGAATATGCAGAGGTTTACCTTGGTGGGCTCTGGTGTGCCTGTGAAAGGAGAAATTCGAGCAACTCAGCAGAACGCAGGCCTGCAGAATGCTGTGTTCAGAAGAGAACATGTGGTCAAAGCTTTCTTCTCGTCCCCTATGGGAGAGTCGTTGTCCTTGGACTAAGCATCTTGGACTGAGGAAGGCAGTTTTCCAAGTATTCCACTGTCGGGATTTCGAGTTGGCTGGCTAGGCAGCCTATGTCCTCACATACCTGTCTTGGCCAGTAGCTTTGTCTTGATGCTGCTGTTGCGAGAGCCCAAAATTTATTATGTCCACATTGAGACATCTCCACGAACACTGCCTTTCACGGAATCACTCCCACTACTCACCATCTTCCCAGTGCGTCACTTAGTATTGTCTCTCTCTGATCATTGTCTCCAGGCTGTCTGCTCCTGGTCGCTTGTTGGTGTCATATGCAGGAAAAAGATGGTGTTCCTTCAAGTTGATGTCTGCCAAGCCTGCTGATAGGAAAACTTCAGACTTCAACACTTGTGTTGTAAAGTACTCGTGCCCTTCAGACCCTCTGCGTCTCACAGTCAACGGCACTGGGAAACAGGTTCCTTGTGGGTTCCCAGTGTGCCCTGCTCTCCTGTGCCTTGGTACTCTTCATGGGATCCAGCCCTCTGATCCACTAACCAACCAAATATCCCCTGAGCCATGTCTCCAACCTTCTCCCATCATCTCTGCAACTTCCGTTTTCTTTCGCTGTGGAGTTTATCTTGTAGGCTTCAGGTCAATTTCCACCCCAATGCAGTTGTTGTGTTCATCTTCCTGTTGCCTTCATAGCTGAAGACAAGCATGAGGTTATTAGACACTACTACCATCTCACTCTCCTCCATGTCACCGCAATTCGTACTGAGACATAAGCAAGAAGGAATTCTTCCACTTGTCTCTTATGGCAGTCTTGCGGAGAGCATTGGGCTTTGTCACATCTATCATTCTCAGAACGACATCAGACAGACGATTTCACTAACTCATGACACTCAAGAATCATACGAAAAAGAAAGGGTATTGGTACAAACAGTATGACTCTAATGAGAAATTCAAATGGTGCTGTTCTTTGGAAAGCAGTTTTGTGAGAACACGTGTTACTTGAAGAGGACAAGAGATGACATTCCTTGCAGGAGATTTCCTGAAACTGATGGAATGTGAGATTTCAAGGCATGTCAAATTGAATTGCTACCCACAAGAGACCGAATTCCATTCTCTCGTATTTTAATAATAATTGTGATGTGAAACACACACACACCACACAGCATTAACACATGCACATGCAAACACACAAAGATAAGACATGCAAAATATGGGAAGGAAGCGAGGAATCGTACCAATGAAGCAACCCCAAGAAAATACCATATAGGTGAAAGGCAAATAGAATCCAAGTCAGAAGCCAACCGAAATGAGAAAGTGAACTATTACCTATCAATAATACATTCAGTATCAGGACTAAAGTCTCCCGTCAATACAAACAGTTTGTAAGAGTGGTTGAAATTCCAAATTAAAAAAAAAAAAAAAGGTAGAAAACATCCATAAGAAAACAGCAAATATTAAACTAGCTCGTCCTTCTGTTGACCATAGGAGATTTCCTTCGACTATAAAGATACTCATAGCTTGCAAGTGAAGAAACAGGGAAGACATAGGTTATGCTATTCCCAAGGAGAAGAGAGCCAAAGTGTTTGTGCATAAGTCAGCGAGAGTCATTTTATGCCTTCGAGAGACAAAAGATAAGCGGAAGTTGTTTTGTCTTGATGGAGCATCAAAACAACAGAAACCTGGAAGAATTGCCAACATATACACCACGAACAAGGGTGTATCTAAACGTTGGAAGCCTATGAACACACAGGAATGGAGATGGCTGTTCTGCCCCATCTCTCTGCCCTTCAACCACACTGCCTCCTTCTTCTTGTGGAGACCTCTCATGGCACCTGCCTCCAAGCACAGCTGATTCCCATTGATGGGAAGACCCTCTTCTCTCCCCCATCTCCCCACTCCAGTTACTCCCACTTATTCGTGAGCTCACAAGCCCCATGGTACACACTCTCCATGCAGCATGCTCTCTCTTTTCTAGCATTGGCCTCCGTTTCTAGCTGTGGTTGTGTCATGGATGTCCCTCCCCAGCCAGCCTCCAAGCTCTCCTTCCCTTTAGCTCCAACACCTGACACAGTGCCTGGCACGTATCACTTTGAGCTTCCCTTGGGTGGACCTTTTCCTGTTGAGATGCTCCACTGGGAGCTTAGCCCCGCACCCCAGCATGGGCTCTGGCCTCAGAAGTGAGGGGGCGGGGCCAGCGCAGAGAAGGGTCTTTGCTTATTTCCAAAGCTGGAAGTGAGCTCTCAGAGGACTCAGGAGGGAGGGGGGCGGGGGCGGCCGGAAGAGGGGCTTTGCTAATTGCCCAGGCGGGAAGGAGGGGCGCGCAGCGCCAGTGTGCTGTGCTGCAGCCCATTTGGGACTGCAGGACCCACCATACTCGCTGCCCCTGCACTCCCATGCTCCAGCCTAGCCCCTGAGGCCGCGGTGTCCTGTTCCCGTTCCCGCCGCCTGCTGCCCCTCCCCGACCCATGGCTTCTCTGGAGGACCCTCTGCTCACAGGTAAAGTGACACCACGACACGCCCTCACCTGAACAGAAAACGCAGTCCAGGAGCTGGGCGCAGCCTCCCGCCAACCCCAGGGCACCAGGACCACCCCAGACGCTGCGCCACACCCTGTCCGCAGGGGGTCAGGCCGGGACAGCGCCACAGGAGGTACCCCCCCCCTGCCAGCGGGCAGGCTAGCCCCCATAGTTCTGCACCCCCACGCGCTTTTCAGAGCCTCCTGCCATTCCCAGGGCACCCAGAACCCAGAGAGTGAGGCCTTGGGTGTTCTCTAGTGACAGATTCAAGGCAATTTTTCGACTTTGGGACTCAGAGTTAACATAGTTTTCATTTGTGATTATTATTTTTGTGTGGGGGCCGTCGCTTTTCTTTTGACCTATGCTTGTTTTCACTCCCGGTTCTGAAGAAGCCCCTAAATCCTAACCCTTTGAGGACTCCGAAAGCTCTCAGAGCAGCAGTGCTGGGGGACAGTGTGGACACATGGTTTGGTTTCTCCTCTGGCCTGCTTCTGTGGCAGCCCCGCTCTGTCCTCCTCAGACTTCAGAGCAATAGCTGAACAAGTGGAGAAGCAACCAGGGGGTCAGGAAGGTGGCCACCGAAGAGTGACTTCTCTGGAGGGTGGCTGAGCTAGCAAGTGAGCATGTTAGTCCAGCTCTGCCTGCATTCAGTATGGAGCTGAACAGGGGCCAGGGAAGGGGAGGAGGAGCAGAGAGCAGGGACAAAGGGACCAAAGAGGAGATTCAGATGAAGGGAAGTAATGGGGAGGAAAGAGAAGAAACTCTAGAAGACAGGTATGTAGAAAGGAAAAGGGATGAAGTGGGCATTGGGAAAGGGCACCAGCAGGGAAGGAGAGAGGGGAAGAAAAGAGGGAGGAAAGAGGAAAGGGGAAAGGGAGAAGGGAGGAGTCAGCATGCCAGGGCTCCCCCTGCATCTGAAGAAGAGGTGGCTGGTCCAGCTTGTCAAACAGGGTGCTCACTCTTTGGCCCCAGTTTCTGCTCCCAGTGCTACTGGGCTTTGCAAGGAAGGCAGGCTGTCCCTTGGGACCTACTGGAGCCCACTGGAGCCCACAGGAGGGTGGGAGAGGTAAGATGCCACCAGGTCCTGTCCTGAGCTGCTCCCAGCCACCAGCCTCACCACATGGTGCAAGAGGGACCCCAGAACAAAGGACAGACACAGGCCAGCATGTCTGCTGGTGGCCCTGGGCACTTAGCTCATCGCAGTGAACCACACGGCCTCCTCAACCCACGCTTTCAAAGCCTCCTTCTTCGCTTCTGGCTTTCATGTCTGTAGGAAAATGAGCCAGATCTAACTCATCTCCGACAGACAATTCTGACTCACCCCGTGTCAGATTTTTATGAGTGGCTGTGATAGAGTAAGATAGCAATGCTCCAACAAACGGACTGTTTCCTCCCACTTGACCTCAACAGTCTTATACATTTTCTTAGCGAAAACATCTTGTCTCCTTCCATTAAGCTCATAACGTGGTCTAATAGTATACATGCGCCTTCCTTAGATGCGAAGCGATACAGAGGTCCTTTTTTTTTTTAATTTTACAAGGTAAAGTCAGTGAACATATCCAACTTGACGAATACGTCTCTAAAATGTCAATCCAGGCAAAGCTTTTTCTGCCTACAGTTTCGAGCCTACGTGGTGACATTTTTAAAATGCTTTCAGTCCCTCAGTGAGGCTCTTAGAAGCTAGCCAGGGCTTACTACGTGCCAGGCACTGTGTCAGGTGTTGGAGCTAAAGGGAAGGAGAGCTTGGAGGCTGGCTGGGGAGGGACATCCATGACACAAGCACAGCTAGAAACGGAGGCCAATGCTAGAAAAGAGAGAGCAGGCTGCATGGAGAGTGTGTACCATGGGGCTTGTGAGCTCATGAATAAGTGGGAGTAACTGGAGTGGGGAGATGGGGGAGAGAAGAGGGTCTTCCCATCAATGGGAATCAGCTGTGCTTGGAGGCAGGTGCCATGAGAGGTCTCCACAGGAAGAAGGAGGCAGTGTGGTTGAAGGGCAGAGAGATGGGGCAGAACAGGCATCAGTCAGTTGGAGGGGTATGAATAGACTGATGGGAGGATTATGGGTGCCTTTGGAGGACTGAGAATTTGTTAGATCAGTGCAGATTTCTATGGAGACAAATGCCAGGAACTGATAGGTCTTTGAAAGGTCACTCTGGCTGCCTTTTGGCAAAGGGGTTGGTAAAAGGCACTTGCAGGTGTGAACACACCAGGTGGGAGGTGAGTGCAGGAAATCGGGTGAGGGAGCATGGGAACTTGGTCCCGGGGTATATAAGGGAGAATAGCCTTTAAGGAGTTCCACAAATTGGCACCAGCTGTGGCTTCATTACAGAGCTGGAAGGGGGAGGTGGGTGTGTCCTGGAGGTTACAGAAATTACATGAGAAAGGGAAGTCTTTTTAGATCTCTTTTTCAACTAGAGGAACTCTCACCTTATTGATAGAATTCCAGAGTGGGAACCAATGATATGAGGACATCTTTGAAATGTCTGAATATGTTCTTCGACATCTTTGCAAGTGACGAGGAGACCTTGACCTTAGGAGGCCTTGGCCCTCTTTGTAGCCAGAAAGATTTCACCTACAGATTTGGGTTCTCCCTTTTAAAGTCAAGGAGTCAGTCATTCCAAAGGACACCTCCTATCATTTTACCCTCTCATCATACCTCACGTGCTGGCATCTCCAAGACCCTCTGTTCCAGGTTGAGAGTATCCACTTTGGCCGGGCTGGTCTTGCCAAGAACACCACCACAGGAAATCTAGAGCCTGTAGTGCTATTAATAACATCATCTAAGACTGTGTTTGCTACCCTCTTTGCCTCTTCCCACCATGACTCACTGAAGCTTTTTACACATTGTATCCATTATGCTATAGTTCCCAAAGCTCATCTTCTCTAGTGCCATTAGTTTTTAGGGGACCAGGCAAACCTTAAACTTGTCCCCCTTAATTGGATCCCTGTGCCCCCACAATCTCTTTGAATGCCTTTCACCATGATTCTTGAATGAGATCTGAGACCACTGCTGGTACCTAACACTTCTTGGCACCTTGTCTGCTAGGTTCTTGGAAGAGGAGGTGGCTATGGAGGTGAGTGGGGATGGGAGTGGGAGGATTTCTCCCTTCACTTCCCTTTTTGTGTTTTCAAATAATGGGTTTTGAGGGGGAGGGAAAGGTTAACCAGACCATTTATTTTCCATCTCCCATCGATAAAATGTCACACAGGAGAGAGGTGGCAGAAACGCACTTTCAGGTTAATTTTTTTACAAGGAAGATTGACTTATGAACCTACTTTGTTATTCCCTTTCATTCAATTTCCCTGTACCTCCTTTTCTATGAAGTGTAACGGTAACCCATTATTATTTTTATTGTTGGCACGTGCTTTGTGAACCATAAAGTGTACGCTATAAATGGGAGCGCTTTTCTTTTTTTTTTTTTTTTTTTGTAGTTTACAAAAAACTAATATTTTTTAAATTAATTTTTTATTTATTTTCAGCATAACAGTATTCATTCTTTTTGCACCACACCCAGTGCTCCATGCAAGCAGTGCCCTCTATGATACCCAACACCTGGTACCCCAACCTCCAAATCCCCCGCCCCTTCAAAACCCTCAGATTGTTTTTCAGAGTCCATAGTCTCTCATGATTCAGCTCCCCTTCCAATTTCCCCCACCTCCCTTCTCGTCTCTAACTCCCCATGTCCATGAAAAACTAATTTAAAAACATTCATCCACCAGAGTACCCAAAGGGCTCCCATATAAACTATCTGTCGTTACATTATGTCCCGATGTGGAGCTCGATCCCAGGATCCTGAGATAATGACCTGAACTGAAGGCAGAGGCTTTAACACACTGAGCCACCAGCCCCAATGTATTCTCTTCAGTACCAGAATTTGTAACCAATTGACAGATGAAAAAGGAGGCAGTCAAGTGAAAATCAATAGGTCTTAGACCTGCAAGAAATTTGAATTAGATGAATTCAGCTACTCAGGCACTGTTTCACATTTTCAGATCTCTGCAGAAAAGGGGTTAACCTTTTTACAGCATGTAAAAGAGAAGACTATAACACATACTATGTGTAAGCATGTAAATATCAAAAAATATCCCATTAGTTGCTAAGACACACAGGGCCTATATTTTCTCTCAAATTCATGAATATGTAGGAGCAATAAGTGAGAAGTGAATGTATACTTTTCACTTCGAAGTCTTTTAGAAATCTAAAATATGACTTTCTATGGTTTGTGTCTCCATATTCCTTTATTGCCAGTTTGAACAAATCCACATGCTTTGATTCAAAGGTAATAAATTCCTCTTATTTGGAAACATGATGTTTATTTTTATTCTCTCACCCTTAGCAGGTGGTTTCATTTTAGCACACTTCAGAGTTATAATTTCATGCTTATTAAAAACATTTATTATGATCTACATAGATGAATGAAACTTTTATTTTATTAAATTATTTGACAAAAAATCTGTTATTTTTAAAAATGTATTTCCTTTAGGGTTATTTTAGAGCGTTCAGAGAGGATCTAGGAGTGTGGTATTATGTAGTTTTTAAGTAGGTATGAAATGGTTATTTATAGAATTGTTTCTTTAAGGCTTACGTATATTGTCCATTATATGCTATAAAATATTTCGAAAGTAAATTTAAGGTATGTTTTACATAGTTTATTTTTTGGAAATAAATATTGAAATGACTTGTGAAATTCAGTATATTCTCAACATTAATTTATTTTGAAATTTACCAGTTGTCTACTGAACTATTATATGGCAGATATTACTTCAGACTACACTGGTAAATGAAATACTTGGCTTTGTAGAACTTTTATTTTAATGGGTGAGACAATTCAAAGCTATAAACCTTAATAAAAATTGCATAGTGCATTCAAAAAGGATGAGTACAATGGGGAAAAAGAAAAACTCGATCAGGGTGAGAAAAATCAAGGTTGCTAGGCAGGGGATGGGGAGTTAAAATTTTTAATAGGAAGATCAGGGTAGTTACAATGAAGCTGACAATTGAACAAAGGTATGGAAAGGTGATGAATTTGCGCAGAACTATCAGCAATAAGGTCACTCCAGACAAAGGAATTGGCTATCTTGAAGGCCATAAGGTTGGATCATGCCTGGCATATCTGAGGAATAGCAAGGAGGCCACTGTGAGTGACTGAAGAGTAGCAGGGAAAGAGGTCACAGAGGTTAAATGAGTGGCTAGATCATGTAAAAGCTTAGAAGTCATTGTAAAACTCTGGCTTTTATATTTGGAAACTTACTGTGTGATAGAATTTCTGCTAATAACTGAGAGTTCAATTGTCCATAAAATTTCAAGGACTCTTATTCTAGTAAGACAGAATGAAGAGAAAGAGTTCATATTTTCACATGGTGTAACAAATGCTCAGAGATGCAAGTGTAGGAAGCTATAGGATCACAGAAGAAGGCACTAAAATCACACCAATATATTTGATGACTGTGACTATATATAAATTTGTATTTTCTAGATTTTTTATAGTCATGGAATCACACTGTATATACTATTCATTGCCTGGCTTTTCTTTTCTCAGCATCATTACTTTGAGAATCTCCAATTGTAAATAGTTCATTTTGATGTTGAATAGTAATCTCTTTAATGAATAGATCATAATTTTTCTTTGCTCTATGGATGGACATTGATGAACATTTCCACTGTTTTCAATTCTTAAAAATAAAGCTGCTATGAAATTCATATACAAGTCCCTGTATGAACATAGGGCTTGTTTCTCTTGGTTAAATGCCTAGAAGTAAAATGGCTATTTTTGTAACTGCAACATATTTTGCATTTAAAAAAATTTTCAAACTATTTTCCAAAGTGGTTGTATCATGATATATGCCAACAACAGTTTAGATTTTTTGTTGCTTCTCAGTCTAGCTCAGACCAAGTACAATTAGCCTTTATAATTTTAGCCATTCTAATAGATATGTAAGCATGTCTCATTATGATTTTAATTTGTATTTCTTTAATGTCTAAATGTTGAGAAATTTGTCATGTGCCTATAAGCCATCCATATACTTTTGGTGACATGTCTCTTCCATTATTTCCTTCACATGTAAAATTGGATACTCTGTTTGGTTATTAGTAAGGTTTTTTATTTTTATTCATATTTAAATAATCAGAGTAGATGTCCATTATCAGATATGTAATTTGGAAATCGCTTGTCCATCTTTACAGTTTCTCAATGGAGCTTTGATAGCTGTGTCTTTCAAGAAATATGCTACTTCTTTCCTGGTACACGGAGGTATGACTAGAACATTATCAATGTTGACCTTTGCAAAGAAAATCATGGCTTAAGATATATGTAGTCTGCAGTTGTTGGGAGTGTTCACCATCCTTGCCTCTAACTCATCTCTCACTGCCCACACATTCAGATATAGGGGAATATTGATTGACAAAATATTAATTGCCAAATAACACTAGTTAGAGAATAAGAAAAATGCAGGCACCTGATTATATAATATTACATAAATAAAATGTGTTTTTATAAGTGCTATTGGAAGTAAATTCCTCAATACTTTAATCACACAGAATGATGGAATCCTAGATTTTTTTTCTTGTATTTACTAAGAAAATGATCATGCCTCAAGTATATTAAAATGGAATAGGGAAAATTAAAAATTGTTTTAAGATGATTTGCGTGTGTTGTGCGTATGTGAGAGAGAAAGTGAGAGAGAAAGATAAAGAAAAAGAGAAAGGGAAAGACAGAGAGGTGGCTGCAGTGAATTGATGAGTTGGAGGATAGATTTTAAAGTTTTGTCTTTTGCTTTCTACATTTCTTTTTCCTTAGGTACAAGAGAACAATCAGTAATATCTCAGAAGCCTGCTGGTAACATCAGCAGAAAGAATTAGAGGTTCCCAGAAAATTAAGATGACATATAGTTTTCCTGACATAAGAAAATCATTTTTTGTCCCCAGCTATTTTCAATGATCTATACCCCACCTGTGTACTTGCCCAAGCACACTTCTTCCAAAACTTCCTGGGAGGTTCTTAAAAAGAAATGCAAAAACCTCACTCCTTAAGGATTTTGAGGGAACAAGGCAATGGGAAAACTAACAGTCACCACCAGACCAGGAAATAGCCTAAGCTATTGAGACAATAAATCAGTGGTAAAACTCCTAGTGCTATTTCAAAAGCAATCAAGGCCTTGCATTCCTTGTCCCAGAAAATGAGCCCAAGACCCCATCTAGTTTCTATCTGCTCTTGAAGCCTGCAGAGTCCCTTTCCCTTGTCCAACAGTTACCTCTGCTTTATTCTAACGTTGAAGTTTCTGCCCTCGGTGGAATACAAGCTTCATTCAGGTGAACATGCAATACATATTGCACAAATACATATGTGGATGTGCATGCATCCACAACCTTATGACCAACCATACACGGAATAATAAAACTCTCCCTTCTGAGTATTCATCTTAAATACTAAATAAAAATCTCTCTCCTGTTCAAACAGTCAAGGCTTTGGAACTTATTCCCTGTGATCTCCTTGTATGTTGTAAACAAAGATTCCTTTGTTTGACAACTCCACCTGTTTCTGTGATTCACCAAAGACTGACCTCAGTTAGTTCAGTTGCTGTAATGGCTTTCACTACTCTGATTCTACCTCTGCAAGTCTCCAAATTTAACTATTTTTTCTCCCAATTCTGCATGTTCTTGGCTTTAAACTGCAACTCTGAAGAGAAGATTTGCTTGTTTAAAAAAAAAAAAATCAAGAAAAGGTAGTAGTAGTTAACATTGTTACTTTGAACTTCCTGCCCTAAGGGGCTCTCCTGTTCTTTCTCTTTGACTTCCTGGACTAAAACGACAGAAATTTGGCAATACATCACTCCCCAATCCAGATTACTGCCAGAACAGTTTATACTCTTAGAAAAATATTAGTTTAAAAGATCACATAATTAAATACTTAAGCATGTAGTGTAATATAGTGGTTTACAAGAAATATATTTTGGTCATCTGAATATTTGGTTTTCAACCATGGCTACTGACTCACAGCTCCTAAAACTCTTGGGATTTCCTGTGATAAGGGTGAGAGAGGTGTGTTTTGTTCTGTTAATGAAGTGACCTTCAGACCTCACTCAAGGCAAGGGCTGTTTGCCTGAAGGACCAACCACTTGGTGAAAGCCTTCACAACTTTTTGCCTCCCCTTCCTCCCAATACAGGATTATCTGGGGAGGGAAGAGGATCTGGAGATTAGATCAGCAAATGACAATGATTTAGTCAGTCATGACTATGTCATGAAGCCTCCACAGAAAAGCTGAAAGGACTGGGTTCAGAAAGCTTTTAGTTTGTGAAATGTATGAAAAGGCAGGAAGAGTGGCAGTCTTACAGAAGGTAATAGAAGCTCTGTGCCCATTCTCCATACCTTGCCCTGTGCACTTCTTTATCTATCTATTGATTTAAATCTTCTATTATATCTTTTAATAAGCTGGCAAACATAAAGTAAGTATTTTTCTGAGTTTTGTGAGTCCCTGTAGCAAATTAAAAGAACGTAAGAAGTAGGCCACTGGGACCTCCAACCTGTAGTTGCTCAGTCACAAGCACAGGTAATAACCTGGGGCCTACAGTGAGACTGGCATCTGAGGTGGGGTTGGAGATAGTCTTGGAGGACTGATCCATTAACTGATGAAATCTTACACTATGTTCAGGTAGATAGTGTCAGAATTTAGTTGAATTCTTGGAGATCCTGCTGTTGTCTGAAAATTATTTGGCATTGTTGGTATGATGTCCTAAAACCCAAAAAGATATAGCTACCTCAAAATAAGAATACGGTTGACAGCTTATATATAATAAGTGAGTATTTCAGGGATTTAAAATATACCCAATAAATAATGTAAGGAAATAAGGAAAGATTTTGAAATAAAAACAAGAATAAGAACCTAGTGGTACTAATAGATTAAATATATGTAATCTAGTTGAATTAAGAATACAATGGATAGAATACGTAATGGATTCAATAGAGATAAGAAGTCACTTAAGGATATAGTCATCTGGATACCAGCAAAGCATTAAAATTATCAATATAAAAGAGGTGTAAGATGTAGGTGATGTGTGTGGAACAAAAGCTAGAGAAGAAATTAGATTTCCTTACTACTCATAGCCTGTTGACAAGTCCTTGAAGCTCCTCTGGGGACTCAGCTGCTTCCATGTGGACACATCCACTCAGGGCAAAAAGCATTCTTAGTCCACCCCCCAGGATACTGAAAATCTACTTTCACATGTAAAAATTACTTTGGAAACTTCTTTATCTCTACTCCCCACCCCTGCCCTCAAGATATACATTGGCAATCATCTCCCAAGCATATACCCACTGATACACATCAGAAGAGTCTCTTCCCTGAGTTTTTACTAAATAGTAATAAATGACCTTTCCCTAACAATAGCTAGCCCCCTCAAGGTCCTGGAAACCTTGTTTATAAAATACCTTGGAGGCTTGTGCTATCCCTAACCTCCTCCCAAATTGAAAGTATATAATCAGCCACTCTTCATGACCCTCTCTCTCTACTCCAAATAAATAAATAAATAAATATTTTTAAATAAAATAAAATAAATGACTTTTTTTAAATGAAAGAAGAAAAAGGAAAGAAATATTTGAATATTAATGTACATCTATTTCTCAAGCATAAAATAGTCAAGACACTGGATTAAAACTTACATACAAGAAAAGAAAGAAAATATTCATAACTAGAGTTGACTCTATGAATCCCAAACTAGGGCATACATACCAAAGACACACAAAAAAAATCACAAGTGTTAGAGAGAAAAAAAATAATTCATTAATAAAGAAACAAGAATCAGACTGACAGAATTTTTTTAAATAACATCAGATATAAAAAAGAATGAAGTAATAGCTTTATTATCTTGAAAAAAAATCACAAATGGAAACATTTAGATCCTTATAAAATGTCATTGGCATAGGAAGGCATAATAAAAAAAATATTTTCAGGAATACAGATCACAGATAATTTGCCTTAATTTGTGTAGGCAGCACTTAAATACTAATATTATTTTAACAGTTAAAATATACTCTATGATCTTTGAGGTTGGGGAAAAGAGGATGACCAAGTCATCTTGAAATAATTCAGTTTTATGAAAAAAGTAAAAAGATCAAAAAAAAGACTTGTAGAAAAGAGAGATAAAACATATGCATAATAAAAATAAATAAATAAATAAACAGCTGGAGTGCCTGGGTGACTTAGTCGGTTCAAGTGTCTGCCTTCAGCTCAGGTGATGATCCCAGGGTCCTGGTATTGAGCCCTGCATCAGGCTCCCTGCTCAGTGGAGAGTCTGCTTCTCCCTCCCATTGAGAAAAAAAATTTGACTTATTTATTTGAGAGAGATAATCTTTAAATTTTACTTATTTATTTGAGAGAGAGTGAGAAAAGAAAAACATGCACACAGCAGAGGGAATAACAGAGGTACCCTAATAAATACAATCTTTAAAAAAAAATAAATAATAATAAAAATAAATAATATTTCAGATAGTATGATTTTTTTAATGTAAGACTTGGTATAAAAACAGGATGACATACTTGTCTAATTATAGCAAAGACTTTGATAAGTTTAGATGCAGTAGTACATAAAAAATTTAACTTCTTTCATTAACTGATAATTTAATTAGATTAAATTAAGAGACATCAAAATTTAGAGAATCTAATAGTCCTGATCTATTAATAAATGTAGCCATCCTAACCCCAAAACAAGAGTCTTCAGTAAGTATATAAGCATAAGTTGAACATTTACACAAACAGGCCATTATTTAGGCCAGAAGTATATGCCAATAAATTCCTAGAGTTAAATATCAGGCTATATTTTCCAAGAATAAGGCAATAAAATTAGAAAACAATGACCAAAATATTAAATTCATATAATTGGAAGTTAACTTCATACCTAAAAAGAAATAATACAGCTAATTCAGAAATTTTTAGAATTACAGTACTTTGGTAATATCAACTCTCAAAATGAGTAACGGACAGGTGGGGCTAGCAAGAGACTCGTGGGAGGATTAAATCATGGGCCCCTGTATCTCAGGTGCAGTAGAAGCAGTGGATTTGGAATTTCAGTTTTTCCACAACGTTCCACCACAAGCTGGTTAGAACTGTGCAAAAGCAGGAAGGGAAGCCCCAGTAAAGTGGACTGGGGATGCCAGAAGGGGAGGCTGGAAGGGGGCGCCTGCTGCTCAGTGCCCATTACAGACCCCACATTGCAATCCCCCACAGGACAGACTCACCAATTTTAGGCCCCACAGGGGAAGCTGGAGGTTCATCTCCTGACTTTTTGTAGGATCTTTGCAGCTCAGCTGGTGAGAATTCTCCATCACCCTGCCTTTCTCCAAGGGACTTTTCTTCAAGCACCCTTCCCAACTTCTTCCTCCTCCATGAAATAATGTTCCTCTCCTTTGTTTCTCGCACTTGCCTGTGATGGGACCTTAGCTTGCTCAGCCCAGACTGCCATTCTCTGCTCTTCCCAATTAAACCCATGCTGCTGGTCAAATAACTGGCAGATTGAGTTTAAGGCCAATTGAACTAATAAATTCAAGAACTTGCAAGGAACAAAATCAATATGCACAAATTAGTGGCACTCCTAGGTGCTCCGAAGGAACCATCAGAAAGAGACTGCGGAAAACGATCTCATTTACACCTGCATCCAAGACAGCAAGATACCTGGGAGGCCCCTGAAACAAGAAGGTGACAGACCTGTCCTCTGACAGCCCTGCAACAATGACGACAGACAGGGAGGGGTACACACAGAGATGGGGAGGCACTGTGCTCAGGGAAGAACCCACACTGGGAAAATACCTACTCTCCCCAAAACCGTCTACAGAGTCCTCACTCTGGCTCCCGAATTTCCGGACTCGGTGCAAGCCTGGAGTGGGTGTGGACACGGGAAGGACCCCGCAGGGCTGAGGTGGGGAGAGCACAAGCACCGAAGCAGGGGGACGCTCCCTGACTGCAGACCATCTGAGGAGCCCAAGGAACCTAATCCGCGAGCACACAAACACAGATGAGGACCTAGGAGCACCCGAGCCCAGAAAGGGGGGACCCCACAGCCCCGCGCACAGCACAGCAGGAGGCCACGTCTCCTCACACAAAACGACGGAAGCCCCAGTGTCTACACAGGGCGCCCTTCCTCTGTGGGGTCCTGAGACCACGAACCCCTTGACAGTGCACTCAGGCGGCTTCTCCTCAGCTCCTCCAGCATCTGGTCCTTAGGAGGTTGGACTGCTGCCAGTGTGGGCGCGTCCTCCACAACGGGTCCGGTCAGTGTGGATGCAGAGCCACACCCTCCTCAGCTTGTCCTGTCAGGGTGGGAGGCGCCCCACATTCTCCAGAAGTCTCCACAGTGGGTCCTGAAGAGGCGGGGCTCTGGTCCCAGCTGTGGCTGTGCAGCCTTGGCTCAGGGCGGAGCTGGGGTCTGGCGCCCTCTGCAGGCGGTGCAAGGCAGTGCAGGACTGTGGGAGCTCACCCTTCAGTGGAAGGTCCTGCTCCCTCCTGGGGTCCAGCTGATGCCATTTCATTCCGGAAATTCAAGCTGCATGGAGCCCAATACCCCCCAACTTCCCCCCAAATAGCTAAGGAACAATGAATTGGAAACAATGTGGAATTACAACAGTCCTTGACCCAAACAGTGTCACTGAACATGGCCCTGATGCAGACCCACACTCTGACCTCAACTTGGTCTCAAGCCTGGACCCTACCCTAATCCAAGACCCTAACCCTAGCCCCCAACCCAAACAATGTTCACAAGAATCAAAAGGTAGAAACTGCAAATATCCATCAATGGCAAGTGCCTAAGCAAAGTGTGGTGAAGCATTTGAATTTGGGTACAGGTTCAGGTTTTAGTCAGAGTTCTAGATCAGGCTTTGGGTTTAGTGTTAGGGTGAGGGTTTAGAGTGAAGGACAAGGGAACAGAGTTATAGTTTAGGGCTTTAAGTTTATGATTTAGGCTTTAAGACTCAGGGCTTATGGGATAAAGTTCAAGGTCAAATTTGGGGTTTGACTTCATGCTGAGATTTGGGTTCAGGTTTCATGACTTGGAGGTCTGGTTTAGGGTTTGGGTTCGTGGTTCAGGGCTTGGATCCAGGGCTCAGGTACAGGCTTTGGGTTCCATTCCAGGTTTGGGATTCAGGGTTCTAGTTTGGGCTTTAAGGTCAGCTTAGGTTTCAGCGTTGGTAGGGTTTAAGGTTAGGTTTAGGGATGACACATTTTCTTCAGTTGTCATCATGGACAAAATAATTCTATCTGAAGTTTCTAAGTCAGAAATGTATTTCATCTGGGGGCGCCTGGGTGGCTCCGTGTGTTAAGCCTCTGCCTTGGGCTCAGGTCATGATCTCAGGGTCCTGGGATCGAGCCCTTCATCAGGCTCTCTGCTTGACGGGGAGCCTGCTTCCCCATCTTTCTCTCTGCCTGCCTCTCTGCCTACTTGTGATCTCTGTCTGTCAAATAAATAGAATTAGTAAAAGCTATTATATGATCTTTTACAAACCATTTCCTATCTTTGCATTCTCATGTGCCAAGACAGACAAGGATTATTTAAAACCCTGAAGAGAGTGCTCTTGCTTTTAAATTGCCTGTAACCTTCGTGTAATAGATTTATGATTGATGATAGATTTAGTTAAAATATAACTATTTAAAATATTTACTCTCAGTAAACGATTTCAACCTATGCTCATTTAAGTAACTTGGTGCATAATCCCTTTTCTATTAAACCATAGTGCAAGGACCAATGCCGCGTTTCTGAGAGAACCCCAAGCTATTTTTCTAGAATGGCTGTATGCTATATATGGCGTCCTGTTTTCACTCCCTTTGTGGAGCACCTACCCTGGAGGTCATGTAATAACCAATGACCAAAAAAACAAACAAGAAACCCAAACATCCAGGTCGAAGTGCCATCCCTGCCTGGAGTGGAGGAGACTGCTCAGACAGATCCCAGGCAGGCATCTCAGCCCAGGCCTGTGCTGGGGAAGCTGGTTCCTGGCTTTGGGCGCAATCTGGAAGCCAGCAAACTGACCCAAGAGTGCAGCTGGTGTTTAGGACTGATGATCTTTTCGCAGCCAGGCTGCGCGTGGACACCCGCTCAGGGAGCCAGGCTAGGAGGCTGCCCAGGGCAGGCGCTGGCAATGCAGCAGCATGCCAGGGCTTAGCCCCGCACCCCAGCATGGGCTCCGGCCTCAGAAGTGAGGGGGCGGGGCCAGCGCAGAGAAGGGTCTTTGCTAATTTCCAAAGCTGGAAGTGAGCTCTCAGAGGACTCAGGAGGGAGGGGGGCGGGGGCGGCCGGGAGAGGGGCTTTGCTAATTGCCCAGGCGGGAAGGGGCGCGCAGCGCCAGTGTGCTGTGCTGCAGCCCATTTGGGACTGCAGGACCCACCATACTCGCTGCCCCTGCACTCCCATGCTCCAGCCTAGCCCCTGAGGCCGCGGTGTCCTGTTCCCGTTCCCGCCGCCTGCTGCCCCTCCCCGACCCATGGCTTCTCTGGAGGACCCTCTGCTCACAGGTAAAGTGACACCACGACACGCCCTCACCTGAAGCAGAAAACGCAGTCCAGGAGCTGGGCGCAGCCTCCCGCCAACCCCAGGGCACCAGGACCACCCCAGACGCTGCGCCACACCCTGTCCGCAGGGGGTCAGGCCGGGACAGCGCCACAGGAGGTACCCCCCCCCCTGCCAGCGGACAGGCTAGCCCCCATAGTTCTGCACCCCCACGCGCTTTTCAGAGCCTCCTGCCATTCCCAGGGCACCCAGAACCCAGAGAGTGAGGCCTTGGGTGTTCTCTAGTGACAGATTCAAGGCAATTTTTCGACTTTGGGACTCAGAGTTAACATAGTTTTCATTTGTGATTATTATTTTTGTGTGGGGGCCGTCGCTTTTCTTTTGACCTATGCTTGTTTTCACTCCCGGTTCTGAAGAAGCCCCTAAATCCTAACCCTTTGAGGACTCCGAAAGCTCTCAGAGCAGCAGTGCTGGGGGACAGTGTGGACACATGGTTTGGTTTCTCCTCTGGCCTGCTTCTGTGGCAGCCCCGCTCTGTCCTCCTCAGACTTCAGAGCAATAGCTGAACAAGTGGAGAAGCAACCAGGGGGTCAGGAAGGTGGCCACCGAAGAGTGACTTCTCTGGAGGGTGGCTGAGCTAGCAAGTGAGCATGTTAGTCCAGCTCTGCCTGCATTCAGTATGGAGCTGAACAGGGGCCAGGGAAGGGGAGGAGGAGCAGAGAGCAGGGACAAAGGGACCAAAGAGGAGATTCAGATGAAGGGAAGTAATGGGGAGGAAAGAGAAGAAACTCTAGAAGACAGGTATGTAGAAAGGAAAAGGGATGAAGTGGGCATTGGGAAAGGGCACCACCAGGGAAGGAGAGAGGGGAAGAAAAGAGGGAGGAAAGAGGAAAGGGGAAAGGGAGAAGGGAGGAGTCAGCATGCCAGGGCTCCCCCTGCATCTGAAGAAGAGGTGGCTGGTCCAGCTTGTCAAACAGGGTGCTCACTCTTTGGCCCCAGTTTCTGCTCCCAGTGCTACTGGGCTTTGCAAGGAAGGCAGGCTGTCCCTTGGGACCTACTGGAGCCCACTGGAGCCCACAGGAGGGTGGGAGAGGTAAGATGCCACCAGGTCCTGTCCTGCGCTGCTCCCAGCCACCAGCCTCACCACATGGTGCAAGAGGGACCCCAGAACAAAGGACGGACACAGGCCAGCATGTCTGCTGGTGGCCCTGGGCACTTAGCTCATCGCAGTGAACCACACCGCCTCCTCAACCCACGCTTTCAAAGCCTCCTTCTTCGCTTCTGGCTTTCATGTCTGTAGGAACATGAGCCAGATCTAACTCATCTCCGACAGACAATTCTGACTCACCCCGTGTCAGATTTTTATGAGTGGCTGTGATAGAGTAAGATAGCAATGCTCCAACAAACGGACTGTTTCCTCCCACTTGACCTCAACAGTCTTATACATTTTCTTAGCGAAAACATCTTGTCTCCTTCCATTAAGCTCATAACGTGGTCTAATAGTATACATGCGCCTTCCTTAGATGCGAAGCGATACAGAGGTCCTTTTTTTTTTTAATTTTACAAGGTAAAGTCAGTGAACATATCCAACTTGACGAATACGTCTCTAAAATGTCAATCCAGGCGAAGCTTTTTCTGCCTACAGTTTCGAGCCTACGTGGTGACATTTTTAAAATGCTTTCAGTCCCTCAGTGAGGCTCTTAGAAGCTAGCCAGGGCTTACTACGTGCCAGGCACTGTGTCAGGTGTTGGAGCTAAAGGGAAGGAGAGCTTGGAGGCTGGCTGGGGAGGGACATCCATGACACAAGCACAGCTAGAAACGGAGGCCAATGCTAGAAAAGAGAGAGCAGGCTGCATGGAGAGTGTGTACCATGGGGCTTGTGAGCTCACGAATAAGTGGGAGTAACTGGAGTGGGGAGATGGGGGAGAGAAGAGGGTCTTCCCATCAATGGGAATCAGCTGTGCTTGGAGGCAGGTGCCATGAGAGGTCTCCACAGGAAGAAGGAGGCAGTGTGGTTGAAGGGCAGAGAGATGGGGCAGAACAGGCATCAGTCAGTTGGAGGGGTATGAATAGACTGATGGGAGGATTATGGGTGCCTTTGGAGGACTGAGAATTTGTTAGAAGATCAGTGCAGATTTCTATGGAGACAAATGCCAGGAACTGATAGGTCTTTGAAAGGTCACTCTGGCTGCCTTTTGGCAAAGGGGTTGGTAAAAGGCACTTGCAGGTGTGAACACACCAGGTGGGAGGTGAGTGCAGGAAATCGGGTGAGGGAGCATGGGAACTTGGTCCCGGGGTATATAAGGGAGAATAGCCTTTAAGGAGTTCCACAAATTGGCACCAGCTGTGGCTTCATTACAGAGCTGGAAGGGGGAGGTGGGTGTGTCCTGGAGGTTACAGAAATTACATGAGAAAGGGAAGTCTTTTTAGATCTCTTTTTCAACTAGAGGAACTCTCACCTTATTGATAGAATTCCAGAGTGGGAACCAATGATATGAGGACATCTTTGAAATGTCTGAATATGTTCTTCGACATCTTTGCAAGTGACGAGGAGACCTTGACCTTAGGAGGCCTTGGCCCTCTTTGTAGCCAGAAAGATTTCACCTACAGATTTGGGTTCTCCCTTTTAAAGTCAAGGAGTCAGTCCTTCCAAAGGACACCTCCTATCATTTTACCCTCTCATCATACCTCACGTGCTGGCATCTCCAAGACCCTCTGTTCCAGGTTGAGAGTATCCACTTTGGCCGGGCTGGTCTTGCCAAGAACACCACCACAGGAAATCTAGAGCCTGTAGTGCTATTAATAACATCATCTAAGACTGTGTTTGCTGCCCTCTTGGCCTCTTCCCACCATGACTCACTGAAGCTTTTAACACATTGTATCCATTAAGCTATAGTTCCCAAAGCTCATCTTCTCTAGTGCCATTAATTTTTAGGGGACCAGGCAAACCTTAAACTTGTCCCCACTAATTGGATCCCTGTTCCCCCACAATCTATTTGAAAGCCTTTCACCATGATTCTTGAATGAGATCTGAGACCACTGCTGGTACCTAACACTTCTTGGCACCTTGTCTGTTAGGTTCTTGGAAGAGGAGATGGCTATGGAGGTGAGTGGGAATGGGAGTGGGAGGATTTCTCCCTTCACTTCCCTTTTTGTGTTTTCAAATAATGGGTTTTGAGGGGGCGGGAAAGTTTAACCAGACCATTTATTTTCCATCTCCCATCGATAAAATGTTTACCACTCCACACTGGAAGAATTTATATCTTTCCTTTGAATCTCCAGGAAAATCTCCCAAACCCAGACCACCACCATGTGGATTCAGCCATCTTCTGATTCACCTCCAGATTGTCTCCTCCTAACTGCTCAAGCCAGTGGTTAAGGGCGAAATGTTCAATGCCCAAGCAATTAAGTGGGGAACACGTTTATCTAAGCAATTGCATGCAGCTCTCTATCTGCATACAGGGGGTCTCTCCCAAGCCTTTCCAACCTCAGCAAAAGAAGACAAAGCCCCAGCAGTCTGGGGTATATATCATTCATTCATTCCTGTGTTCAACACTCATGGCGGATCCCCACCAAGACAGTGGGAGAGCAAGGACTGGAGAAATCCTGGAAGCTGAAGTCTGAGGAGGATTTCAAATTCAAGTCAGAGATGAAAGAAACATCTGGACTTGGTCCTCAGGTACATGCAGTATTCTGAACTGAGGCTAGAACCAGAGACCATTCTAATGAAAGGCCTCTACAGGTGGGCTCCAACTCAGTTTCGTGTATATTCATTCATGAAATAGCTCTTTGGGTCAACATGCAGAAGAAAACCATTTCAGAAAACTGACAATGAGGAGAGTAAAGGGAAGCCAGAAGGCTTGTGAATGGGGAGAGAGGAGGACCCAGGGCAGGAAACCAAGAATCCCTCCCTGCCCTCCTTGCTGCCAGGGAGGTCTGAGGGACTAGTTTCCACCTGGGATCCCAAGTCCAGAACAAAAGCAGCGGGGCCACGGCAGGGGAGGGAAGGGGGTCCTCAGCACGGGCGCATGGGGCTGCGGAAAGATGGGGGCTAGCGTGCCTGCTGGCGGGGGGCACCTCGCAAGGCGCTGTCCCCAGCCCGACCCCATGAGGACCCGGGTTTGGCGCAGCGTCCGGGGTGGTCCCGGTGCCCTGGGGTTCGTGGGAGGCTGGGCCTCCACAACCCCCCTCTTTGCCCCCAGGTCGGGTCCGCGCTTTCTGCTCCAGGTGAGGGCGCGGCGCGGTGTCACTTTACCCCTGTGCAGAGGGTGGTCCGGAGAAGCCTTGGGGCGGGGAGGGGCAGCAGGCAGCAGGAGCGGGACAGCGGAGCCTCACATGGGAGCGTACGGGCGGCGAGTCCGGTGGGTCCTGCAGTCCCGACTGAGCCGCAGCACAGCACCGCGGCGCTGCCCGCCCCTCCTCCGCCAGCCCCTCCACCTCCTCCCAGACTCTCAGCCACATCCTCTGTGAGCTCACTTCCAGCTTAGGCAATTAGCAAAGCGCCTTCTCCCCGCCGCCCTCCACCCGCCCCCGCCCCCCTCCCTCCTGAGTCCTCCGCGAGCTCCCTTTTCGCTTTGGCAATTAGTAAAGCCCCTTCTCTGCCCCGCCTCCGCCCCCTCCCTCCTGAGGCCCCGCCCTGGCTGGGGCGCGGGGGAAGCCCCGGGGGCTGCAAGCTTGACCAGCGCTGGCGCTGGGCAGCCTCCTAGCCTGGCTCCTTGAGCGGGTGTCTACCCGCGGCCTGGCTGCAAAAAGATCATCAGTCCTGTTAACCCTGGCTGCACTCTCCCGTCAGTTTGCTGGCTTCCTGATTGCGCCCAAAGCCAGGAACCAGCTTCCCCAGCACAGGCCTGGGCTGAGATGCCTGCCCAGGATCTGTTTGAGCAGTCTACTCATCTCCAGGCAGGGATGGCACTTCCACATGGATGTTTGGGTTTTTTTATTGTTTTTTGGTCATTGGTTATTATTACATGACCTCCAGGGTAGGTGCTCCACAAAGGGAGTGAAAACAGGATGCATGATATACCCCTCACCTCCCATGCTGTCTTTCTCTTAAATAATAAGCACTGCTGAACTATCTTAGATTCTGTACCTTCTCTCCAGCCATGAACCTATCACTGTCTTTAACTCTTGAAAACTTCATTAGACAAATTAATGTGGTGAAGGAAGCAATATGAGAAAGCCTATTAATCTGATGAGCATGGAACTGAACAAACCCTATAGATACTTTCCCTTTGATTTCTAGCCTATCAATACCTACAGTGAGTCACATACACTCAAGATTATTGTTTTTATTGTATACTTCATATATTCATTGATTTTGGACTCGTTATCATTTCGTTGAAGTGTTAAACTATGGTAATAAACAAACTTTTAATTAACTTTTCCTCCTATGATACAAATATAACTTGCACTTGAGCTTTAGCTAATTTTATGTTCTAAAATTGCCAAAACAAAATGATCAAGGTTTCTAGATTATTTACTGTCTTTTCTACTATATAATATTGTTCTATCTCTTCTGTATAAAGAAAATGAATGCTTGGGGCTCTTGGGTGGCTCAGTGTGTTAAAGCCTCTGCCTTCTGCTCAGGTCATGATCCCAGAGTCCTGGGATAGAGCCCCACATCAGGCTCTCTGCTCAGCAGGGACCCTGCTTCCCTTCCTTTCTCTCTGCCTGCCTCTCTGTCTACTTGTGATCTCTGTCTGTCAAATAAATAAATAAAATCTTTAAAAAAAGAAAATGAATGCTTGATAACTAAATGAATGCTTTACTGAACAAATTAAATATGGCAATGGCATTTTATTTTATCATGCTTCACATATTAAACTATAATATTATATCACTAGTCTACAAATAATCTACTCGCATAGTCATTTGGAAGCTTTTAGCAAAAGAATTCTTCCTCCTGATTGTAGTATAAAAGCCACAGAAATATACAGAAGACTCCTAGGATAGAAAGTTAAATCCAGTTATCCGTGATGCCTTGAGTAGGACCTGACCTATGTATGTCCTGGGATGCACTAGTAACTGTTACATGTGATAGGATTATATTTAATATATACAGTTTCATTTACTTCACAAAGGACATATAAATTTGAGAAAAAAATATTTGATGAATCTATAAAGTCTATATCTATTTGTAACTAATGTGGTAGAATTAAGATGTTAATTTGAAAAAAAATTCATTGAACACATACACATATTCAATTGTTTTTATATATATAAACAGCATTATTTATTTATGTAAATAAATGCATTGTCAGTAAAATCCATTTACTTATCAATCATAAGGGTAATTTTAAGTACTAAGAATAAGAAATATGTGAAAAGATAAGTGTTCAAGAGTGCAGTTTGTGGTAATTAATACAATATGATAGGCTCATAAAAATGATATATTACTTGAACTTAAAAGCTTCTATAATTAAGCGATGACCACTTGAAATTTGTAATTAGTCTTGCTGCAGTTTTTCCTTGCACTTATTGCCCTTCCCCAGAAGTTCATTAAGAATTTCTGTGAATGTCCTTATGTTTAATCTCATTCATAGATTCCACTGCTGCTCACAAAACAAAGCCAAAAAGAGAGGTAACTCTATGTGGCACTCCATCCACAAGCAATACATTCATAAATAATTAAAAAGCTCTCTACTTCATTTGTTACCCATTCAGCTGATAATTTAAATGAGTAACTGAGGCCATTTTATCAGCACTTTTAATAGAATGCGACTCAGAAACTTCACAGTGTTATTTAAGAAGAAATGCTCACGTGTTAAGGTTTTTATTTTTTTAAATCAACAAAATAATTTTCAAATATTAAAAGCAAATGTCTCCTTTTCCTCCAAGTTTCCTTGCTATGTCAAAGTTACAAATAAATACATTAAAATCGTATTTTGAGTAGTAGATAAAAACAAAAGTTTTGAAACTGTGGGTTCAGTGTCTGGGTTAACTTGTATAAATATCTGAACTCAATGTATTTAGACTTTATTAGATTTTTTTTAGACTATTTAAAAATACATGCTGAGATAATGACAACATTATTTTATTCATTTTAATAAATAAATTATTTTATTTAATTATGTTTAGATATTTATTTATTAAATTAATGATTTAATATTTAATAATCTAAATGTGAAATATTTTAAATTCTAAAAATATTTATTTAATTAAATTGATATATTTAATATAAATATTTAATAAATTATTTAATCATTATTATAATTATGCAATACATTATGTATTGTGTAATAATTGCATTTTAATAAATAAATAAATGTATTATTTACATTATTTTATTTTATTTTATTTTATTTTATTTACTTGACAAAGAGAGGGAGAACGCAAGCAAAGGGAGCTGCAGGCAGAAGGAGAGGGAGAAGTAGGCTCCCAGCTGAGTAGAAAGTTCAACCTGGGGTTCCATCCCACGACCCTGGGATCACCACCTGAGTCGAAGGCAGATGCTTAAGTGACTGAGCCATCCAGATGCCCAAGGCTTTGTATTCTTCGCTTCTAAATATTGATGCTCCTTCATCTCTGGAGTTAGTAAATTGATGTTGAGAATTCATATCAAAGAATTGATAGTAGCTGTTAAACAGAAACATGTAATTTAGGGGAAAAAAAAGAACAGAAGGAAGAGAAAGGCCAAAAGTCAAAAGCACATTAATATAAAATTTATTTATTTATTTATTTATTTATTTATTTTTAAATTTTTTTTATTTTATTTTATTTATTTGACAGAGAGAGATTACAAGTAGGCAGAGAGGCAGGCAGAGAGAGAGAGAGGAGGAAGCAGGCTCCCTGCTGAGCAGAGAGCCCGATGCGGGACTCGATCCCAGGACCCTGAGATCATGACCTGAGAGAAGGCAGCGGCTTAACCCACTGAGCCACCCAGGCGCCCTAAAATTTAATTAGATAAAAAAGCTGATATTCCTGAAGGGGGCTAATAAAAGAGCTGCAAAGAGCTGATAGGATTAGGAAAATTGTCCACTCCTGGTCATTTCATAATTTTAAACTATTCCTTATTAATAAATATACTTAGTTCCAGAAACACAAGCACATAAGAACATTTCCACCAAGTTTCCTCTAACAGCATTTACAAATTAGACGTTCAAACAATGCAGTTCATTACATGTTGCATCTGTATCTTAAAGTTTAAACACATTCTGTGACACATTTTCCAACAATTAAAATTAAAAAATATATATATACATATATATCTATGTATATATATATATACCTTATCCCTAAATGGAAAAAATATATATATAGAGAGAGAAACCTTATCCCTAAATGAAACCTTTCTTTGTTTATTAGATTAAATAGGTAAATTAGCAACAACAACAAACAGCTAATATTATAGAGGTAGGAACAATTTACCTTTTCATTCATTGCTATTTTCTAAAAATTCCTATTTCATTTTTTTCTCAAGTCTGTCATAATAATTTTCTAAATCTCCTGCCTTATTCAATTTTTTTCTTTTAGTGGAAATCTCTATTTCATATTTATTTTCTCTTCCTCCACTCTTTGCTCTAATAATTCAATGTATTATTAGATTTTCTGTTTTTCTCTTTATCCAGATATATCTTTTCTTTCTTTCTTTCTTTTTTAAATAATTTGATTTGCTGGCATTTTACATCAGTACATGCTTTCTTATGGATGTTAGAAATGTCTGTGGAACTACTAGAAGAATAAACTTTTTTACCTTTAAGAAGTTTACAGTCTAGAGTGCCTGGGTGGCTCAGTTGGTTAAGTGTCTTCCTTCAGCTTAGGTCATGATGCCAGGGTACTAGGATCCAGTCCTGCATCAGCTGCCTGCTCAGCAAGGAGTCTGGTTCTTCCTCTCCCTCTGCCCCTCCCTCTCTCTCTCTAATAAATAAATAAAATCTTTAAAAAAAAGACTTACTGAAATCTGAGACTGAATTACTAAATTCAGTCTTAATAGAAGACAGCTAAACAAAGCAATAATCACAACTGGAAAATTTAGCGAGATCATGGTTTAACATTTTTGGTTGACACAGGACCTCTTTCAGTAACAACTTTCCCTAAATATCAATTTCTTTTTAAGGCAAAAAATTTTGACAAGAAATCCAGATCCTTCTGATCATTTTCATATCAATTTAAGGTGACATCCTCAGAGTATATAATCAAATATGTAATTATTCTATCTGTTGCCTTGTATATTGCCTGTATCTTTTTCAGACTCAAAGTTCCATTGAGGTAGAGTTTTTTTTTTTTTTAAGCAGAGATTTTTAAAGTGTTTGATATATACAAGATGCTTAATAAGTGTTTACAAAGCCTATGTATTACAGAAGCCTTAAACAGGCTTTAAAATAATGTAGGTGATATTAGTGGTCATATCAAACAATTTTTAGGTTTCAGTCATGTAAATAACTACATTTCTCAGAGACAGAGAAACATACAAATGGTCTGGGTCCAGTAGGATAATGCTAGCATGTGTTGTAAATTCTTTTATATGACCTTATTCTTGCAAGAATTGGTTATGTGGCAGAAAAAAAGGTATCACTATCTTATACTTTATTATTTAAAGAGATTTATGGAAGTCTTAATTTCTTACACTACCCCTTTGTTTCAGTGGACCCAATTTCCGTGGTAATGGTGAGAGGAAAGTAGGCAATTTAGGCAGCAGCAAAAATCTCCTACAAGGCACTATAAAATAAGGCTTGTTCTAGATCATGGGTCTGTCCAAAGGGGAATGTTAAGGGGTAGAATGGATGATGGATGCATTGTGGACTTATAACTTTAAGATTAATACTGTTATGCCCCAATAATGGGTCTATGATTAAAGGAGCGAGACTGATGTAAAGCAAAGGTCAAGCAAAGCTTTATTTCATGCCAAGCATCAAGAATCTAACCGAACGTTTGGGGCCACACCTCTTATGAGAGAAGGCAACCCTTTGCTGTTTCACAGTCTAGCTTTTAAGGGCAAAGGCCATGCAGTCAGGCCTGGCCACGCACAGGTGACCAATGAGATTTTAACACACACAGGAAACTGCACAGTGAGGCTAGATGACCAATTGAGGTTCAATTTACCCTAGTATAGACATTTGACCCAGCCTATTACACCTTGATTAGGATTGGTGCAAAAAAGGTTCCCAAAGGGCAGAGGAGTGGGGCATACTCCTTAGTATCTAGGGAGACAATATGCAAACACCGCCCCCCTCCCGCTGATTGATGTCTCCACCTGGCCTGACCCACCCTTGTATATGGGCTTTGTTACCTGGAGCTGATTTCCAGGACTTGTTTTTAAGTGAATCCCCTGGGGGAAGGCGAACAAGGACAGTTTCAGGGTTAACCTCAATGAAAGCCTCTTGCTAAAATATAAAAATATAAAATAGGTCCTTACATTACAACAACTCAGTAGGGAAAGTCCCAGTGTGGTGATAAAAGAAGTGAGGTAACTTGCATTGCACATTTTTTTTTAAAACGTGTAAGTTGTATTTTTCCGTGCCATTACATCATACTTTATCTTCATCTCTGTCTACTAGTTTAAAACTAGTTAAACAAACTCAACAATTTTTTAAAAAATATTTTATTTATTTATTTAAGAGCAAAAGCCAGAGAGAGAGAGAGAGAGAGCATGAGCAATATGGGGCTCGATGCCAGGACTCTTGAGATCCTGATCTGAGCCAAAGGCAGACACTTAACTGACTAAGCAAATGAGACTCCCACAAACTCAACAATTTTATAAAATTTTTATTTGTTGGGGTGCCTGTCTGGAACAGTCAGTAAAATATGTAAATCTTGATCGTGGGGTTGTACGTTTGAAATCCACCTTGGGTGTAGAGGTTTTATTTAAAAATAAAATCTTTAAAAATTTTTTTTCATTTTTTTATTTAAGCCATTGTATGGCAGTGTTGATTACTATATTGTACACCTGAAAGTAATATTAACCTTATTTTAACTAACTACAATTTAAATAAAAACTTTAAAAATAAAATAAAAATAATAATCATAAAAATAAAAAAGAGGAAAAATTATTTGGCAGGCAATTTTCTTAATTGCATTATTATTTATTATTATCATAGTCTGTGTGTGTCGGTGGGAAGTGGCTGGTATTACAGTGAGTTCCATATCTGTGTTACACTGAGGTCCATGTCTGTAGTCAGTCTTTTTTTTCTTTTAGTTTATTTTCAGGGATCCAAAATTCATTGTTTATGCACCACACCCAGTGCTTCATGTAATAAATTCCCTCCTTAATACCCACCACTGGGCTCACCCAACCACCTGCCACCCTCCTCTTCAAGACCCTCAGTTTGTTTCTCAGAGTCCACAGTCTCTCATGGTTTGTCTCTCCCTCCGATTTCCCCCAGCACACTTCTCTCCATCTCCCAGTGTCCTCCACGTTATTCCTTATGTATTGAGTTTTATAAAAACTTTTATTTCTTTCCCTATTCTGCTTTGCATATGCTTACCTTAGATGTTAAAATGTTATAAACCTCTCCTGCCTGGTCCATTTTCTCTCTCTTCTCTCATGATTTCTCATGCTCTCCCTGCCAACACCACATGCCTTACAATATCTGGATATGACTAATTTCTTCCTGAGCTACTTTATTCTACTCTGCCATATGGTTGCCCTTCCCTCTTCTGTACCATAACTTCTATCCCCTGCATTTGTGCTTTAACAATACCTAATTCTTTTCACTACATCTGTATCTTTGAGGTCAATACTCAGTAGTGCAATCGCTGGGTCATAGGCTAGCTCTATTTTACTGGAAAGAAGGGCCATATGCACCCCAGTGTTCATAGCAGCAATGTCCACTATAGCCATTCTGTTGAAAGAGTCAAGATCCCCTACAACAGACAAACGGATAAAGAAGATGTGATCCAAGGATACAATGGAATATCACTCAGCCATCAGAAAGGATGAATACCCAACTTTTGCATCAACATGGATGGGACTGTAGGAGATTATGTTAAGTGAAATAAGCCAAGCAGTGAAAGTCAATCATCATATGGTTTCACTTATTTGTGGAACCTAAGGAATAGCATGGAGGACATTAGGAGAAGGAAAGGAAAAATGAAGTGGGGGTATTGGAGGGGGAAATGAAACATGAAAAACTATGGACTCCAAGAAACAAACTGAGGGTTTTAAAGATGAGAAGGATGTGGGGATGGGTGAGCCTGGTGATGGGTATTAAGGAGGGCACATATTGCATGGGGCACTGGGTGTTTTACACAAACAATGAATCATGGAACACTACTTCAAAAACTAATGATGTATTGTATGGTAACTAACATAACATAATTTAAAAAAAAAAAGGAGGGGGACAATACCTAACACTCAATCTTTGCTAGTTTCTTGTTTACCTCCTTTTAAGAGTAAGCTCATTAGTGTTTTTTTTTTTTTTTGGTTTGTTTTTTTTTTTTTGTCTCAACTTAAAGAAGAAAAATAATACACATTATTTTGAAAACTTTTTGAACAGTGTACAAACGTTAGTCAAGTCCACAATGTCTCATCTCTTCTTCCTCCTAACATGGCTAAGTTGAAAAACCCTTTATCTGGGAAAAGATCATTGTCCAGCCACCTTGTGTAAGATTTTGGCTTTAGGTTAGATTATCCTTTCTTTCCTTTTCTGAAAATAAGTTGAAAATATTAATAGCCTCAGTTTTTCTTCCAAAATATGACTGCTTCTTTACCAAGTGCAAAAGCAACCCATTTTGACCATAGTAAACAGCTTGGACCTACTTTTTTTGGCTCACTGTTTTAGTGAGACAAGTGGAGTGAAGATGACACACCATTTCCAAATGTATTAATAATTGGTAGACCATACTTCTAAATTGAAGATTTGTTGCCATTAAACTACGACCAGACTCGCTATAATTACAGAGGTAAATTCTTTATATTTACTATATTTGAAATTACCATATAATACCAAAATAAAATTATGATTATGTGAAGAGTCTGTAATATTAAGAAGATGACTTTGAAATGATTGTTTATCTAAATGAAATTTCCCATTTTATAATCTTGTATAAGCTTCCGTTGTCATTTCCTATTTAAAATCTATTAGAAGGCACTCTTATTTTCCCTTAAGTGGGAAGTCAAATGTGGAACAAATTCATCCCAAAGGAACTGATTCTATGTTCCACTGAAGACAAGGTGGCTTCCATGTGGCATTTTGCCTCTTGCATATTGTTCATCTCCTACAACAAATGGGGGTATGCTCTTTAGTAAACTAATTCAACTCAATTAGAGGCATTGTCTTCAAGGGATAACATCATAGAGACTAGAATCAGAATCATACTTTTGGGAAAATTGGGCCCAGGATTTTTGTTTTGTTTTGTTTTGTTTTGTTTTAAGATTTTATTTATTTATTTGACAGACAGAGACCACAAGTAAGCAAATAGCGGGGGGGGGGGGGAAGCAGGCTCCCTGCTGAACAGAGAGCCTGAGAGCCTGATGCAGAGCTCGATCCCAGGGCTCTGAGATCATGGCCTGAGCCGAAGGCAGAGGCTTAACCCACTGAGCTACACAGGTGCCCCTGGGCCCAGGTTTTGATGGCTTCTTTCCTCAATCTTATAAAACCTATTTGAACTCTACTGGATGCCAGAACTGCTTAAAAATATTTGGTCCCTTGTAATTTTAACCTTCCAGTATTCAATGCACCTGATCCATGTAATATCCTATAGTATTTTTGTCAAATGAAGACTCTCAAAGTGTGTTTCTTGGGAGACACTTTTCAATTGGTTGCTTACATTTCTGCATTTATTATTTGTTCTAGGCCATCCTTTGAAGATGGTTGTATTGAATAGACTTGGAAGACAGAAATAGTATCTTTTTTTTTAACTTAACCTGTTGTGTTTGCAAATATTACCTGCCTCTGTTTTGATTCTTCTTGTGGGAACTGAGGCTCAGTACTGATATATAACTCCCATCCCTACACACACACAAACACACACACACACACACAAACACACACACACACAACACACACACAAATAATGTTAATATTCTGGCTACCTCTATTGCTGTGAATAATAAACTATATTATTTCTGAAACATGAGTCTGCGTCTTCTATCAACACCCAAGAAACTACGGCAGACTCATACACCAGCTTTCAAATAAGGGAAAATAATTTCAGATGCTTTATATTTTTTGATAGTGTTACCTACTTCTGAAAATATGACTGAGCACATATAAAGCTGGAGCCATGACCATTTAGAGCTTCTTCTGTGGAAGAACTATGCATTCACTAGTAAACAATAGTAGTTTCATCATTTTTTTTTTTTCCTCCTGGACACCATTTCCTCTCTCAAACTGTTGCTCAAATTGGATGGAGTCTAAGGTCCTTTGAGGAAATTTTTGTTTAATGATTCAAAATAAAATAGGAAGAGTCTAAAGTGCTAAAAATACTTCTAGATAAAAGGTATAAGATCATGCCAGAAAGGATAGTAATTTTATCTAACAACTGCCTGTTCACCCCTTTTTTGTTCATTAACTAATCTCCAAATTCCTGACTAAATCCCTTTTGTAAGCCAGAATGTGAGCTAAAAACTGGGATTTTAAAAAATGTTCATTTGAAATCCAGTTAGTTAACATATATGGTTGTATTAGATTCATGTGTACAATATAACATATAGCACTCAGTGCTCATCATGACAAGTGCTCTAATTAACCCCCATCACTTATTTAATCCATCACTCCTTTCAGATCCCGTCAAGTAACCATCAGTTTGTTCTCCGTAATGAAATGTCTGTTTCTTGCTTTGTTTCTCTTTCTATGTCTTATTATTTCCCCTTTGCTTGTTTGTTTTGTTTCTTTTATTCCATATATGAGTAAAGGTATTTGTCTTTCTCTGACTGACTTATTTCACTTTTAGCATTATACTGTCTAGTTCCAACCATGTTATTGCAAATGGCAAGATTTCAGTCTTTTTTATGGCAGAATAATATTCCATTGTATATACATACCACTTATTCTTTATTTATTCATCAATTGATGGATACTTGGGCGCTTTCCATATCTTAGCTTTATAAATAATGCTGCTATAAACATAGGGGTGCTAGCATCCCTTTGAATAAGTTTTCTTATATTCATTGGGTAAATACACACCAACAGGTTTGTTGGATCAAAAAGGACTTCTATTTTTAAATTTTATGGAAATTCCATACTGTTTTCAAATATGGCTGTATCAGTTTGCATCACCACCAACAGTTCACAATTGTTACTTTTTCTTTTTTTTTTTAAGATTTTATTCATTTGACAGAGAGAGATCACAAGTAGAGAGAGAGAGAGGAGGGAGCAGGCTCCATGCCTGGCAGAGAGCCCGATGTGGGACTTGATCCCAGGACCCTGAGATCATGGCCTGAGCTGAAGGCAGAGGCTTAACCCACTGAGCCACCCAGGCAGCCCCCACAAGTGTTACTTTTTCACATCCTCTCCAACACCTTTTGTTTCTTGTAGTGTTAATTTTAGCCATTCTGACAGGTGTGAGGTGGTATCTCTTTCTAGTTTTGCTTTGCAATTTCCTGATGATACATGATGATGGACATCTTTTCATGTATCTACTGAACATTTGAATGTGTTCTTTGGGGAAACACTTGTTCATGTCTTCTATCCATGTTTTTATTGGATTATTTGTTTTTGGATGTTGACTAAAAACTGGATATTAAGTAACACACAAGACAGGTTTCCTTGAGCTTAAATTTTATTTGCATGAGTATCATTAACAGGAAAAAATATGCATATGGGTATGTACAAGTGTGTTTATGTATACATCTATCTATCTATCCTCTATCCCATGTCTTCTAATTGTGGTAAATCCTGTAAGGTGGGGAATGGGATAGTCTGAAGAAATATGCTTCTGGATATGCTGGGTAAGCAAATTTAATTGCACTCAGATGCATTGGATATAAGTGAATCACTCAAATGAGTTATTTAATATTATATAGAAACAAATTAAAAGTTTATGTAGTTGAAAATAATAGGTAGTTAAAATAATTTTTTTGTTTGTTTTTTTTGTGTCTTTTTTTGTTTATATATACTATGGTGTGAATGTTTATGTCTCCCAAAATCATATTATGAAATCTAACTCTGTAAGTGCTAGTATTAAAACATAGGGGCCTTTGGGAGGTGATTAGGTCATAAGTGGGATTACAGTCCTTTTAAAGGAGACCCCAGAGAGTTCTCTTGCTTCATTCATCATGTACGTTTACAGTGAGAAGATAGCCATCTATGAGGAAGTGGGCTCTCCCTGGATCTGCCCATTCCTTAAACTTGAACTTCTCCATTCTAGAACTGTGAGAAATAAATTCCTGTTCTTTATAAGCTATTAAGTCTATATCATGTCCGTTATAGCAGCCTGCATGCAGAAGGACACTATGACCTAAAATGAGAGCAATAAATATAAAGTTTCAGTAAAGTCAGTTGGTACAATGTTTTTTTTTTTTAATTAGAGAAGACATGCTGCTTCATGTTAAACCTTGATATTGTATATGTTTCTTGAAGGGCCACTTCTTACTCCTTTGTGTGTTTTCCACAAAGTCCAGGATGATGCCTTACATAAAGGTAATATTTTATAAATACTGTTGGAAATATATACTTCTCTAAAATCTTATTTTGCCTACAGATTACTTGGATCCACTTTGCCTTGTGTAGAATATTTGAAATATATTAAGAACAGAATGTCTCTCTAAATAACATTTAGAATCATCATTAGTTTATGACTCCTGACTGATTTGTTTATGCAGTGATACTTACTGCAAGAACACTGAAGTTTGTAATATAATTTTGAATTAATCACCAAGCTAGTTTATTTTAACTTATGAAAAAATAATTTCTCATGTTGGTTTAATTCTGCTCTTATGTTATGGTCATGACATTTTCATTAAAATAAAGTAGAAAATAGAAGTAAATAATAAATGAAAAATAAAAATTAAAAAATAAAAAAATAAAAGCAAATCTCTTGTGAAATGTTAAACTTTTCTTACTTATTTTGTTTTGCTTTTCTTCTACCATGCTGGCAAAGCTGTATATAGCAGATAGGTACAATTTTCTAGGTGCTAGGTTTGTTACTTTTGCTAAAATTTTCAAAATATAAGGAGTTGAATAGTCATGGATTGTTTATTAAACTCCTTATCTACACATATAAAAATAAAACAATGATGGTGACCTGGGTATTTCTAAAATTGTATTCTGTTTTTCCATATTATGGTTTACAATGTAATTAATAAAGATTCTGCATATATTAACATCATCCCATTCTATCTCATCTGTATGTCCATACAGAGCATGTATGATTTCTATTCATTGCTATGTTGTGGTGAAGAGATTGTCTGAAGTAGCCTATATTTATGCAGGTAGATCTTAAGCTACGGTGCTCTTGTTTATTTGCTTGTTCATGATCAGTATGTTTGAAAGATGGTAACTATTGCATCAGGTGTGACGATTAAAAAATATTATTGGTGCCTGATACACTGTGATAAAATAGGTAAGTCAATTCATAATTTGTTAATTAAATTAGAAAAGAAATTCCTTTGGATTTGTTCTTTATTAAGAGTTTTTTTTTTTTAACGAATGCCTTGGGATGTTTTTTGTGTAATATATATCACATGCCTCAACCTTTAAATTTGAATGTAGAAAAGAGTTATCAGAATGAGCCTAGAAAATATTGTTATGGGGGCGCCTGGGTGGCTCAGTGGGTTAAGCCGCTGCCTTCGGCTCAGGTCATAATCTCAGAGTCCTGGGATTGAGTCCCACATTGGGCTCTCTGCTCAGCAGGGTGCCTGCTTCTTCCTCTCTCTCTGCCTGCCTCTCTGCCTACTTGTGATCTCTCTCTGTCAAATAAATAAATAAAATTAAAAAAAAAAAGAAAACATTGTTTTGAAATATTTTTGTTCTGTTGTATTATGTTAACTTAGGAAATAATGGTAGTTATTTTTATTAGCATTTCCTACTTTCCACATGCCCTTACAGATGAGATATCATGTTTTTCCTACTCTTTTTATCGTGGTTGTTATATTCTTCATGATCAATAACAATCAATGAAAATTCCTAACATTAATTTTCTTTGGGAAAGTGATATTTTAGCAGGAATCCATGACCTAAAATTTTAGCTGTTGTTCTTCCAGGAGATGAGACTATCAATGTTCCCGAAATTTCAAGAAATAGAACTTATTAATTGTGTTGGTTGATGTTTATTGTCTCTGAACTTAGAGGTGCATAATTCAATTTAAAATTTATTTTGGGGGCGCCTGGGTGGCTCAGTGGGTTAAAGCCTCTGCCTTTGGCTCAGGTCATGATCCCAGGGTCCTGGGATCGAGCCCCGCATCGGGCTCTCTGCCTAGCAGGGAGCCTGCTTCCTCTTCCCTCTCTCTCTGCCTGCCTCTCTGCCTACTTGTGATCTCTATCTGTCAAATAAAATAAATAAAATCTTAAAAAAAACGGAGTGGACCTTATGGGGGTGCTTATCTGAAATTGAGGGACATTATAAAAAAATAAAAAATAAAATTTATTTTGAATTGAAAACAAGATCTTACTGAAGTTTAGGCATCCCACTTTATATCAGGCCTCCAGTACATTCTAATTTATTTATAGAAAATATCATAAACATGAATGACACTTTTCCTATTGCATTTATATGAAACTGCAATGACTCAAAGATGTCAGATCTGAAAAGCACTACCTTTCTATAATTTCTGTTTCTTAGGAGGAATGGATATACCATTTTAGCTCAATTATCCAACAGTATTCAAAACCACCATGAATTTTAAAACATAGTTATTACACCCTAAAAATCAAGTATGAAAATGTATAAACAACCAAATCTCTTTCTGTAAATGAAATACTCCCACACAGACGGGTTTTAAAACTTTCTAACTTAAGGAATTTGATAGCACAGACTCAGGGTAGTAGTTTCAGTGCCTACAGTATACTTTCAGGGAGAGAGTAATGTAAGCTCTGAGTCACTTTCTGCCTAGAGATGACCTAATAGTGGTTCTGGCATTGTTTGTTTGTTTGTTTTTGAAAATACGTTCCTGGGCGTCATTCAGAAAATGCAGAGTTTGGCATCTATATAAATTAAGGATGATCTTTTTGAACTTTTGTCTTTCATTACATCAAATTACCATAATTGGACAGAAATTCCACTAAATTAAGCATTGTTAGGAAATGTGTAAATTGGAGCTACTCAAATTAGTTGCTCTTTGAACTATGTGCTGTTGGTTCAGGATTAGATAAGGAGTTTGAAGGCAAACCTAAATCATTGCTTCCTTTTTTGAGAGATTCTCAGCATATTTTCTTAAAATTAGCTGAAATAAACAATGTGTTTAGTCGCAAAGTGATTTGCATTTTTGCACAAACTCCCTATCTCCTTGAGAATTATAACAGATATTTCATGAAACATCATTGATCTTTACTTTGTTACACTGCTGTAAAGTACATTTAGAGTTGCCAGTTAAAGGTGTTAGTGTTGAGATGAAATGTCATGCATTTTTCTTCACTTCCATGCAAATGAACACAGTAAATTATTAAGACACAATGAAGAAAAAAAAATTGACAATGAGTTCCAGATTTTAAAAATCACTTGCCATTCAATCCAAATTGTGAGTTTGATCAGTTACCGAACACTTTATAATGCACCCCCGGTAATTTTACAGAGATTACTTTTTTCTTACCAATTCTTGATTATTCTGTCTTGCAATGCAGAGAAAGCTAACTAATTTAAAATAAACTTCCGTTAATTTTGATTGTTATAAACTTAAAATTGATTAATTTCCATATAGAGAGTTTAAAATGTTCACAATTTACATTAAATATATATTCTGTGTATACCTTGGAAAAATTATACTGAAAATTGAAATTAAAATGATGTTGTATATAGCTGCAAGAAGCCGCCTGTCCCATTTCATCTTACTATATAAGTTGTGTCAGGTAATTTATAAAATCCCTGCTGCATAACAAATCTATTTTTTGTTGGAATGGGTAGTAATGTTTCTTCTTATTTCGAAATAAGAGTTGGTCTATGAGTGCCTCTGCAAGTGTATTTTTCCTAAGTGGCTTCATGGTCCTGAACTGAGAAAGCTCAGAGCATTAAACATCAAAGTAATATATTTTGACACAATTAGACATCAAGGAAATGCAATTAAAATGACACTGAGAGGGCGCCTGGGTGGCTCAGTGGGTTAAGCCGCTGCCTTCGGCTCAGGTCATGATCTCAGGGTCCTGGGATCGAGTCCCGCATCGGGCTCTCTGCTCAGCAGGGAGCCTGCTTCCCCCTCTCTCTCTCTGCCTGCCTCTCCATCTACTTGTGATTTCTCTCTGTCAAATAAACAAATAAAATCTTTAAAAAAAATGACACTGAGATATCACTACACACTTACCAGAATGGCTAAAATAAAATATAATGACAAGCCCAAAAGAAAAAAATATACCATTTGATGATACACAATGGCAAGTTGTACCATAACTTAACCATCTCAGACTAGTGTAGTGTTAAATTTGTTTTTCTAAGCCATGTTTTGGGTCACTTACCACTTTTCAAGGATATAAAGTGCTATCATTTTACTTAAAACTGTGAAATTTGGTCAGATTTAAATTTCAATTTATGTTAAAACATTCTGTAAACTGTGTTAGACTTTGACATTTGTTCCCTCAGTTCAGTGAATAACACTATATCATATTCTGAAAAATACGCTAATTTTTATTTTGAAAAATATCCCTTTTTCCTCTTATGGTAATTATTAATATGAATTAATAGTAGAATTTGATATGGTCCAATATGACCATAAATACTTTATAGTATATTATCAAATTTAATAATGAATATAATGTACTTCTTTGGACAATTTTTAAAGACCAGTCTACTCTTAAAACAAAAAAAATGGAGATGCACTTCTTTAGTTCACACAAATTTCATTTTATTATATATAACCTCAGATAAATTTCAACAAATCATAATTTATTAAAATCATGTCTACTTAAAAATCTCATAGAAGAGTTAAACCATCAAAAATAAAAATAAACACACACAACACACACACATCACCCATGTATTGGCAAATCACAATTGCTGTAACAATACATTAGGCATTCCACAGTTAAGGGCTATCAAAATTTCCATCAGTGACAAAAAGATTTGTATCCAAATGGACTGATTTTCCAGAATCCAAGAAAAAGTCTCCTAGGATTTATTTAAAGGTAAATATTTGAACAAATACTTCTTAAATTTAGGATATTCAGAACATACGATTAAAGAATATTTGCAGTGCAGACTATATTCAATCCTTCCTTCAAAATGTGCCTTTGAGTACATAATTCTGTTTTCTCGATCTCAATTGAGCTGTCTTCCAAGGAAGTTTTCCAAAATGTGTGTCTCTGTGTGATAAATGTTCTAAGACCTAACATGCTTCATTGTATTTTTACTGTGCTCTCAAATTTAATCAATAATTTGGATTGATGTATAATACCTAGTTTCAAATATCTTTTCCATCTATAAAAACTCCCAGCTGTCTCTTTATATGCTATTACTATTGAGAATTGTGCTGTCAGTATTATTCTTGTACATTTTAGGTGATCTGTTCTTCTCTTGGGCATCATTTATGCTCTTCTCTGTTTTTGATATTCTTAAAACTCACCATAATGTATACGAGTGGTTTTTAGTGTGTGTAGTTTTTGTTTTGTTTTGTTTTGTTTCTGATATCTCGTGTTTGGCATCATTTTAAGTCTGGTATCTTTTATCTTTCTTTAATTCTCCAAAATTTATCTCAGTACTTATTTAAATATTTTCTTTATTTTTTTTTCTCTTCTGCTGTATTTGGGCAGAAGTCATTAATTTGTTTGTTTGTTTTTCCCAACTCATTTATTCATTTTACAGCTATATTCATCTTAGTCTCCATTTATTGTATTCTTTATTTCAACAATTTTCACTTAATTTATATTCACAGTATAGTATCTTTCTTTTCCTTGTATATGTATATCATTATTTTATCATATACTTTTAAGCTATTTTTAAAAATATTTTATTTATTTATTTGACAGTGAGAGATCACAAGTAGGCAGAGAGGTGGGCAGAGAGAGAGGAAGAGAAGCAGGCTACCTGCTGAGCAGAAAGCCTGATGTGGGGCTTGATCCCAGGACCCTGAGATCATGACCTGAACGGAAGGCAGCGGCTTAACCCACTGAGCCACCCAGGCGCTCCTTTTAAGCTATTTTTTAAAAGTACAGTCATTCTTTTTTTTTTTTAAGATTTTATTTATTTATTTATTTGACAGAGAGAGATCACAAGTAGACAGAGGTCAGGCAGAGAGAAAGAGAGGGAAGCAGACTCCCTGCTGAGCAGAGAGCCTGATGCAGGACTTGATCCCAGGACCCTGAGATTATGACCTGAGCTGAAGGCAGTGGCTTAATCCACTGAGCCACCTAGGCGCCCCTAAGCTATTTTTTTAATTCCTGTTCCCATAACACTTGGATTGGCATATAAAGTTAACCACATCATATTTTTTAGGTAAGTAATTGTACTTTTTATGTGCATAGTTATTTTGGTCCATGAGTTCAGCTCTTCTTAGGATCATCAAATCTCTGTAAAGTCTAAGTATGCTAGGATTTTCTAAGCAACAATAAAATACATTGAAACCTGGTAGCTTAATTATAATAATGTTTTCTTTCTCAATCATTCACAATAGTATTCCATTCTGAGTAGCTTCCTTCTATTTTGCAGCTATAGTGTTTGGAAAAACTTGAATTATGATATTACTGTGATAATGTGAATTAGTCAGGGTTTTTCAGAGAATCGGGAAGAGAAAAAAAGGAAGATATTCTCCAGGGCCAACTCTAGAAGTGACTATTAAAACATCTGTCCAAATTCAATTGAACAAAACTCAGAAATGCCATCTCCAGTGAAATACAAAAAAGATTATATATAGTTCTGGGCACACACATCTCATTTGACCCAATGATGTATATCAATGAAAGACTGAAGGCCAATCACCACTCCATGGGAGAATTTAAAAATAAATTTACTAATGAGGCCAAGAATTCAGAATCACAAATACTTCAGAACTAATAAAAACTGCCTTCACTTGATGTTATTCTATAAGATAAATCCTACGGTCAAGTTTCAATTTTAAATTCTTAAATCCTTATGAAGAAGCAACATTTGGAGGGAGCAGTTTTCATAATTTATCATCCATCAGCCTTTTTTAAAAGATTTTATTTATTTATTGGACACAGAGAGAGAGAAAGAGAGCGAGAGAGAGAGATCACAAGTAAGCAGAGAGGCAGGCAAGCAGGGAGGGAAGCAGGCTTCCTTTTGAGCAGTGCCCGATGTGGGGCTGGATCCCAGGACCCAGAGACCATGACTTGAGATGAAGGCAGAGGCTTAACCCACCACCCACGTGATGAGAGAGCCACTCAGGTGCCCCTCATCCATCAGTCTTAATTGATTGGAGGAAAATGTGTGGAGGAATAATGCCTTAGGGAGCTAATCTCTCTAAAGAATTTTCAAGTCTTTACCCCTTCAAGGTTTTGTACAGTTCTGATAGCCTCTAAACATCCAGCGGATTTCTACAGTGACAGGCCTGTTAAAACCTGTCTTCAAACCAGGAATAGAGCTTGAAACATACCAGTCAAGGGCAACTTTGAGTATTTTAAGGCGTTTATCATCATTTCTTTGTTTTTGGTTAATATCTGAAATAGTTCCATATTACACTTGCATAATTTCTCCAGAGCTGACTTTGAAGGAGGCATTCAGTTCCAGCTAGTTCCATATTTTGGCAAGAACTATACTTCTATATTAAAAAAAAAACATATTTTAGGGCGCCTGGGTGGCTCAGTGGGTTAAAATCTCTGCCTTCGGCTCAGGTCATGATTCCAGGTTCCTGGGATTGAGTCCCACAGTGGGCTCTCTTCTCAGCTGGGAGCATGCTTCCATTCCTCTCTCTCTGGCTGCCTCTCTGCCTTCCTATGATCTCTGTCAAGTAAATAAATAAAATTTTAAAAAAAACATATTTTATACCAGTTATTCATGTTTATTAACTAAGATATCACAATACAAATAATACAAACAGTTGCTCTTTATTAATACCTTCAACCAAGATCAAAAAATATGTCATATTTTCTCCAAAAATTTTATATCATCTGATAGGTCAGATATATATATAAAATTACATTTAAAGTTTAAAAAATATCAGCAAATATTTTCATTTAAATGCCAATTTGAAAAGAAATCTACTTTTCCAAACACGACTTTTTATCCTATTTATTTTAAATTTTGTCAACAACTGATAAAATGTTTAGCGAGACTATAAATGTTAGATCGAAAAAAATGATTAATAGATGTAGGTTCAAATTATTATGTTCCATTAAAAATGATTTAGTCTTTGATGAACATTTGTTTGGTAATATGTTGTATCCAGATATAGTAAATTAAAGACATATATAAAATTATAGGGAAATGACATCTTCCGTTCCATTATGAGTAGAGCTTTTAAAATGCTATTTGCCACAACCTGTCATCTTGTCATTATGTAGCATTATGTAGCAATTAAAAAATGTATACTCTTCACTTAGAAGTCTTTTAGAAATCTAAAATATGACTTTCTATGGTTTGTGTCTCCATATTGCTTTATTGCCAGTTAAAACAAATCCACATGCTTTGATTCAAAGGTAATAAATTCCTCTTATTTGGAAAAAGGATGTTTATTTTTGTTCTCTCACCCTTAGCAGGTGGTTTCATTTTAGCACACTTCAGAGTTATAATTTCATGCTTATTAAAAACATTTATTTTGATCTACATAGATGAATGAAACTTTTATTTTATTAAATTATTTGACAAAAAATCTGTGAGTTTTTAAAATGTATTTCATTTGAAGGGTTATTTTAGAGCATTCAAAGAGGATCTAAGAGTGTGGTATTATGCAGTTTTTAAGTAGGTATGAAATGGTTAATTATAGGATTGTTTCTTTAGGCTTATGTATATTGTCCATTATATGCTATAAAATATTTTGAAAGTAAATTTAAAGTATGTTTTATGTAGTTTATTTTTTGGAAAAAAATATTGAAATGACTTATGAAATTCAGTATACTCTCAACATTAATTTATTTTGAAATTTACCAGTTGTCTACTGAACTATTATATGGCAGATATTACTTCAGACTACACTGGTAAATGAAATACTTGGCTTTGTAGAACTTTTATTTTAATGGGTGAGACAACTCAAAGCTATAAACCTTAATAAAAATGGCATAGTGCATTCAAAAAGGAAGAGTACAATGGGGAAAAAGAAAAATTCGATCAGGGTGAGAAAAATCAAGGTTGCTAGGCAGGGGATGGGGAGTTAAATCTTTTAATAGAAAGATCAGGGTAGTTACAATGAAGCTGACAATTGAACAAATGTATGGAAAGGTGATGAATTTGCGCAGAACTATCAGCAATAAGGTCACTCCAGACAAAGGAATTGGCTATCTTGAAGGCCATAAGGTTGGATCATGCCTGGCATATCTGAGGAATAGCAAGGAGGCCACTGTGAGTGACTGAAGAGTAGCAGGGAAAGAGGTCACAGAGGTTAAATGAGTGGCTAGATCATGTAAAAGCTTAGAAGTCATTGTAAAACTCTGGCTTTTATATTTGGAAACTTACTGTGTGATAGAATTTCTGCTAATAACTGAGAGTTCAATTGTCCATAAACTTTCAAGGATTCTTATTCTAGTAAGACAGAATAAAGAGAAAGAGTTCATATTTTCACATGGTGTAACAAATGCTCGGAGATACAAGTGTAGGAAGCTATGGGAGCACAGAAGAAGGCACTAAAATCACACCATATATTTGATGACTGTGACTATATATAAATTTGTATTTTCTAGATTTTTTATAGTCATGGAATCACACAGTATATACTATTCATTGCCTGGATTTTCTTTTCTCAGCATCATTACTTTGAGAATCTCCAATTGTCTTTGCTCTATTGATGGACATTGATGAACATTTCCACTGTTTTCAATTCTTAAAAATAAAGCTGATATGAAATTCACATACAAGTCCTTGTATGAACATAGGGTTTGTTTTTCTTGGTTAAATGCCTAGAATAAAATGGCTATTTGTGTAACTGCAACATATTTTTCATTTAAAAATTTTTGAAACTATTTTCCAAAGTGGTTGTATCATGATATATGCCAACAACAGTTTAGATATTTTGTTGCTTCTCAATCTAGCTCAGACCAAGTACAATTAGCCTTTATAATTTTAGCCATTCTAATAGATATGTAAGCATGTCTCATTATGATTTTAATTTGTATTTCTTTAATGTTTAAATGTTGAGAAATTGGCCATGTGCTTATAAGCCATCCATATACTTTTGGTGACATGTCTCTTCCATTATTTCCTTCACATGTAAAATTGGATACTCTGTTTGGTTATTAGTAAGGTTTTTTATTTTTATTCATTTTTAAATAATCAGAGTAGATGTCCATTATCAGATATTTAATTTGCAAATCCCTTCTCCATCTTTATGGTTTCTCAATGGAGCTTTGATAGCTGTGTCTTTCAAGAAATATGCTACTTCTTTCCTGGTACACGGAGGTATGACTAGAACATTATCAATGTTGACCTTTGCAAAGAAAATCATGGCTTAAGATATATGTAGTCTGCAGTTGTTGGGAGTGTTCACCATCCTTGCCTCTAACTCATCTCTCACTGCCCACACATTCAGGTATAGGGGAATATTGATTGACAAAATATTAATTGCCAAATAACACTAGTTAGAGAATAAGAAAAATGCAGGCACCTGATTATATAATATTCCTTAAATAAAATATGTTTTTATAAGTGCTATTGGAAGTAAATTCCTCAATACTTTAATCACACAGAATGATGGAATCCTAGATTTTTTTTTCTTGTATTTACTAAGAAAATGATCATGCCTCAAGTATATTAAAATGGAATAGGGAAAATTAAATATTGCTTTAAGTCGATTTGCGTGTGTTGTGCGTATGTGAGAGAGAAAGTGAGAGAGAAAGAGAAAGAGAGAAAAAGAGAAAGGGAAAGACAGAGAGGTGGCTGCAGTGAATTGATGAGTTGCAGGATAGATTTTAAAGTTTTGTCTTTTGCTTTCTACATTTCCTTTTCCTTAGGTTCAAGAGAACAATCAGTAATATCTCAGATGCCTGCTGGTAACATCAGCAGAAAGAGTTAGAGGTTCCTAGAAAATTAAAGAAGAGATATAGTTTTCCTGACATAAGAAAAGTCATTTTTTGTCCCCAGCTATTTTCAATGATCTATACCCCACCTGTGTACTTGCCCCAGCACACTTCTTCCAAAAATTCCTGGGAGGTTCTTACAAAGAAATGCAAAAACCTCACTCCTAAGGATTTTGAGGGAACAAGGCAATGGGAAAACTAACAGTCACCACCAGAGCAGGAAATAGCCTAAGCTATTGAGACAATAAATCAGTGGTAAAACTCCTAGTGCTATTTCAAAAGCAATCAAGGCCTTTCATTCCTTGTCCCAGAAAATGAGCCCAAGACCCCATCTAGTTTCTATCTGCTCTTGAAGCCTGCAGAGTTCCTTTCCCTTGTCCAACAGTTACCTCTGCTTTATTCTAACGTTGAAGTTTCTGCCCTCGGTGGAATACAAGCTTCATTCAGGTGAACATGCAATACATATTGCACAAATACATATGTGGATGTGCATGCATCCACAACCTTATGACCAACCATACACGGGATAATAAAACTCTCCCTTCTGAGTATTCATCTTAAATACTAAATAAAAATCTCTCTCCTGTTCAAACAGTCAAGGCTTTGGAACTTATTCCCTGTGAACTCCTTGTATGTTGTAAACAAAGATTCCTTTGTTTGACAACTCCACCTGTTTCTGTGATTCACCAAAGACTGACCTCAGTTAGTTCAGTTACTGTAATGTAATATCAAGCATATCTAGTTAGTTGATCATTTTGTTCAAGTCTTACATATCTTACCAATATGATGACCATTTGTCTATGTAATCTTAAAATAAGGGTGTTGAAATTATTTTCCATTTGTCGTCCAAGGTAGAAGTTATGATTTTTGTTCTTAGTTTTTCCCTATATATCCCCAAATCTGTTGTTACGTATTAAAATTCAAGAATTATTATACTCCCGGGGCGCCTGGGTGGCTCAGTGGGTTAGGCCGCTGCCTTAGGCTCAGGTCATGATCTCAGGGTCCTGGGATCGAGTCCTGCATCGGGCTCTCTGCTCAGCAGGGAGCCTGCTTCCTCCTCTCTCTCTCTCTCTGCCTGCCTCTCTGCCTACTTGTGATCTCTCTCTGTCAAATAAATAAATAAAATCTTAAAAAAAAAAAGAATTATTATACTCCCTGATGAATTCATCCTTTTACTCTTCTGTAATTTTGACTTGATCTTTATGTCTGATAATGAAATTTGCTTTAAAATCACTTTTCATTATCTTGATATAACCACCAAAGTTATAGTGTGATTAGAGTTAATATAGCATATTTTTTCTTTTACTTTTTAAAGCACTTCTATATTGAATCCTGACAAAGAAACAAAACAGCTTTTTAACTCTGGAAGCATCTTTCTAAATTATCCTTTTTTTTTTTTTTTAATGAAGCAGTAGCAATTTTTGTTAAGGGACCTAAACTGAAAGTAGGTTTAGAAATTTATTTATTTTTTTATTTATTTAGTAAAAGATTTTATTTTATTTATTGACAGCAAGAGAGAGAGAGAGAGAAGAAGCACACAAACAGGGGGAATCATGTGCAAAGGGAGAGGAAGAAGCAAGCTCCTTGGGGTGCAAGTAGTCCCATGCAGGGCTGGATCCCTGTACACTGGAATCATGACCTCAGCCAAAGGCAAACATCTGCTTAAACAACTAAGTCATCCAGGCACCCCTAGAAAATTTAAAAAAAAAAAAAAAGACCTTTTAAAAACATTTTGTTTCTTTCTTGTTTTTTTTTTAATATTTTATTTATTTGACAGACAGAGAGACAGGAAGAGGAACTATAAGCAGGGCAGAGGGAAAAGGAGAAGCAGGTTTCCCACTGAGCAGAGAGCCTGATGTGGGGCTCCATCCCAGGACCCTGGGATCATGACCTGAAAAGAAGGGACACTTCTTGGAGGAAGCCACCCAGACACCTCTTTTCTTTGTTTTTAATATATGGCAACTGATGCTTCCCAGCCACGAGGAGCATATTACCCATTGATTAAATCTCTGATAACAACCTATTTAAAAAGGTGTGTAAATATATACTTACTCAGATTTATACACTTTGTGTTTTCTTCATAGTTTGGGGCTGGACCCCATGGTCACAACACTGCTTCCAGTCTTTGCCTTCCCATCTTTTGATACCAGGTATTTGGTCAGCAAAGCAAATTAGTATCAAAATTAATAAGCCCTTGGCACCATATCTCTGGAGCAGGGCTTGCTCTTAGCCAAGGCCCAGAGCAGTTGACCTCCCCTCGCTAGTGCTATAGCCCCAAGGACTAGGTCCCTGCCACCAGAACTCAGTCTTACATGTTATGCTAAGCAGACAAAACCAAACCAGGAAAGCTCCAACAGCTTTCACTGGCCTGCCTCATCTCCAACTCTCTCGACGTCTAGGCAGTACCAGATGACAGGGAGGGGTCTTGGTCCAACATATGGGAGGGAAGGAAGTAGCCACGAGCAAGTACCTGCCTCTCTGTTCCTTTCTTTCATGAGCAGGTTGTAAGGAGGAGGAAGAGGAAGGGGAAGAGAGGTGAACTTCAAGGGGTGAAGGCCTCAGGTAGGCAGCTGGCTCCTGCCAGTAGGAAAGGGACAAAGGAGAAGGCAGTGAGTCTTGCAGGGAGGGTGGGGGGTAAGGGTTACAGCTTATGACGGAATCTGGACAGGAGTAATAGGGATACTAGTCATTTGAGTCCACCATTGGCAAGCTGGGCTGGGTGTCAGGGCAGATAGGCCTCCCTGGGCAACGGCACATGAGAGAAGGTGGAATTCTTCTCTGAGGAGCAGGTGAAGCTTTGGGTGTTGGGAAAGCATAGACAGTATTGTTCCAGGGCCAAGGACAGGTCCGGGTACTCCTGGTTGGAGGTCAAGGCCACAGTATGATCCAGGTCTTCTACCAGCAGCTTGAAGGTACCACATGCCAGCCACCCCTCATTATTGTGTATAACTCTCTGGTGCACTTATTGGCTTATCCATCAAATGACTCCTTCAGCAGCTTGAAAACCACCTCCACAGGCACTCCAGGATATGGGAGGCTTCCAGAGTGAAAATTTTGCACAGGATCACCCCCAAAAGACCAGAAGTCACTCTGGTGGATGTAGATCTGGTCAAACATGGCCTTAGGGACCATCCACTTCACAGGCAGTCCACTGTTGGTTCTCATTTTATAGTAACTGATGTGGTGATATCTCTGGCAAGGCTGAAGTCTGAGATCTTCATCATGTTGTCCTTTGTCACCAGCACTTCCCTGGTGGCCAGGTCTTGGTGTATGCACTTCTTGGAGGCAAGGTACTCCATGCCTCAGGCTACCTGGTAGGCAAAGAATACCGGGTGCTTGGAGGAGAGTTGCTCTGCTGCATTGTGGCTGATATTGTAACAGTACTCCAGGTCAGGAGGCCTCTGGGCCTGCAGGTACTCCTGTATGTTGTCTTTGGAGGCATATTCCATGATAGTGTACGAAGGACCATCCTGTGTGCAGGACCCAGCAGGTTTATGGTGTCCTTGTGCTGTCCAATCATCTTCATCATCTCCATTTCTGAGATTAGGTTTGACAGGTCTTTCTCTGCTGCATCTGACTTCAACATCTTCACAGACACTTTAGTCAAATGGTTGGATTTGTCTTTGTCCAGCCCAATGGCCTCCTCCAACACCACTTGCCCAAAGTAGGCCTTTCTTAGGGGTCTGCCTAAACTGCCTACAACCAGCCTGCCTCAAGGCAGTTATGAACTCTAGATTATCCTCAAAAACATTAAACCACAAGCTAAAAATTCTCTTCACTAGGTCTCTGTCGCAGGTCTAATTTTCTTATCTTTCATCATTTATCTTTTTCCTAATTCTTATTTTCAGTATAGTTTATTTGGCTTCCAGGTGTTTCCCCGGGTTTCTGTATGCTGTTTCATAGGGAAGAATTATCCTGTCATAAAATTATTTCTTGAGCATTCATTACATCTCTCAGTTAAAATGGGTTCTTTTATGGTTTTGATTCATTTGAGTTTTCTCAAAATGGGAAGAATTTTCAAAATGGTGTTTTCCTCAAGGTTCAGAGTATGTCTTAGCCTCATCTTTACTCTTTTTGAAATTCACTTTTCAAATTCTTGTCCCTCTTTTTATCTTTTTAAATTAAAATGTTTTATTTTTACTATTTTTTTATTTGAGTGTAGTTGATAGTCAGTGTTACATTGGTTTCAGGTTTTCAATATCTCCATACATTATTCTATGATCACTACAAATATAGCCGCCATCTGTCACCATATAACACTATTATAATATCATTGACTATATTCTCTACACTGTCCCATATCTCTTTTTAAAATCTCTGATTTTTATGTTTTCTGTTATTCCAGTTTTCGACCATCATTTTACTTGGTTACTTTAATAAAATATGCCTGATTACACACTCTATGCTGAAAACCATAGCATTTGATTTATAGTAGTCTTTTTCTTCTTCTTCTTCTTCTTCTTCTTCTTCTTCTTCTTCTTCTTCTTCTTCTTCTTCTTCTTCTTCATTAACATATAATGTATTATTAGCCCCAGGGGTACAGGTCTGTGAATCGCCAGGTTTACACACTTCACAGCACTCACCACAGCACATACCCTCCCCAATGTTCATAACCCCACCACCCTCTCCCTAACCTCCCCACCCCCCCCCCGGCAACTCTCAGTTTGTTTTGTGAGATTAAGAGTCTCTTATGGTTTGTCTCCCTCCCGATCCCATCTTGTTTCATTTACTCTTTTCCTGTTCCCCAAACCCCCCACATTGCACCTCCATTTCCTCATATCAGGGAGATCATATGATAGTGCCTTTCTCTGGTTGACTTATTTTGCTAAGCATAATACCCTCCAGTTCCATCCATGTCAACGCAAATGGCAAGATTTCATTTCTTTTGATGGCTGAGTAGTATTCCATTGTGTGTATATATATATATATATATATATATATATATATATATATATAATTCATTTGTTGATGGACATCTATGTTCTTTCCATAGTTTGCCTATTGTGGATATTACTGCTATAAACATTTGGTGCACGTGCCCCTTTGGATCATATAGCAGTCTTCTTTACCTCTATCAGAACCCCAGGAAGCTTTATTTATTTATTTACTCACATAAACAGATGATCCAACACAACGTTTTTTGATGTTCCAATGTATTATAATGTCTTACCGCTTAACACTATGCTTACTGCTCTCTTTCACTGTCTGACTAAATCCTCATCATCACTATGCCATTTAATGAGAAAGAACATTTGAACTCAGAGTTCTCTCCATATCAGGGAATGAAGACTCCACCCTTCTGTTTGTGCAGGTAAAATAAATGTTGATGTCTGTCCTGCACATACCCCATCCTGTTCACCAGAATATTCACCATCAAAATATATACACAATGAAAACCATACCTCACCACTTCTATTACCACCCAGCATGCTAAAAACACCATCATATGTTCCTGAATTATTGACTTGATTGATAACCCCACTTCCACACAAACTGCACTCCTTTCTCCCTGCAAATTTATTTTGGTACAGCAATTTAACCTAAAAATCAAGTCAGATGATTTTATTCTGCTGTTGAGGGTCTTTTGGTATCTTCCCCTTTCATATTAAATAAAAACTGAAGGCGTTTTAATGTACTAGAAGGTCATACATCAATACGTTCTTCCTCTCTCCACCACTATGAACTCCTCATTGGCCTCCTTGCTTTTCCTCAAAAGTAACAGACAAGCTGTTCACACAAAGTCTATATACTTACTTGCTCTGCCTAGAGCAATCTTTTCCTTTAATATTTGTATAACACTCTCCTTCACTTCCTGGGTCTTTGTGCAAATAACATCTCATAAATGAGATATAACCACCCAACACAAAATAAAATTAACTTTCATCCCAGCATTCTCCAATGGCTTTTACCTTTCTTGTATTTCTTTGTATCACTTATCACCATCAACCATCAATCATTATTCTATTACTGGTTTATTTTCTTATTTGAGACAGAGAGAGAGAGAATTGGGAGGGTGCGCAGAGGAAGAAGAAAACACCCCACTGCCTAGAAAGCCTGCTGGGGAGTTACATCCCAGGACCCTGAGATCATGACCCAAGCCAAAGGCAGTCACTCAATGGACTGAGCCACCCAGGTGCCCCTCTATTATTGGTTTATTTCACTATTATATTTCAAAAGAATGTAAGCTCTTTGTGGTCAGGTATTTTATATGTTTTATTAATTGAAGTATTCTCAGAAAAGTAGCTGGCAGATTGTAAGGGCTCACTAAACTGTATTTTGTTGTTATTATTGGGCTCCTTTATGGGCTTTACCTCTTACGCTAGAAGTCTATCCTTCAGATGTAAGCGATAAGAATAGAGCCCTGCTGCCTGTTCAAATGTGTAAAAAGCCTGTATTAAGTGGATATTTTAAAAGCTAAATGAATGGCTTAATATTTGTATATAGGGGGAAAGGGAACATTTTTTCCACAGTTTAGAAGTGGAGTTCTTTTATAGAGTTCTTGTACAAGCCTACACTATGGAACGATAATGGGCAGTTGTACATTACAATTATACAAACACTTTGGTAATTTATATCCTTTTTTAGTTATTCTTGACTGGATCATTTAATTCCTTAGGAGCATTATAGCATTTCAACTTTTCATGTTCAATAAACTTATTGGGGTTGCTACCTTTTTTATTCAAATGGAGAAATAGTCATGATTTAATCTAAATAAAGTGTTATTGATTGTGTTGTTTTCTAGGAATGAGTCGCACATGCTAGTTTAAAAGTTTTGTTAAAGTCCCAAGTCTGTCACTGATAAAAGCCTTTTGTAGATTAGTAACTTGATCAAAACGGAAAAGTTATGTAACACCAATTGTTATACTATCTTTGTTTCCATCTTGCATTGTAATAACACCCATCTTAACTCTATTTAAGACAAATCATTGCCAGATGGATTTCTGGCATTGATTGCAGGATATGAAATCTAGTATAACTAAAAGTTTTTGGTTTTAGTAGCATATAAATCAATTTAGAAAAATATATGTATTTGAATATAAGATAAAGTTTTAAATTATTTGGCAATAGTAAACTAAACTTTTTTTTTGTAAATTTTTATTTTCTAAAATTTCATTGAGCTCTCTTGCAATAAGAAACAAGTTACAAAAAATTAAGGTTTATTTACCCCAATTCAAAATTATTAGGAATATAATCATAGAGGTTGATGTATTTAAAATATTGAACCCAAAATGTTTTATTAGGTAAATTCATGAATGCTGAGCATTCACTGTTAAAATATACTAATACTATTGATAGACTGGTAGAAGCCTAAAATCAAATATTTATTAAATATTTATATCCATATCTTTTCATAGCTTGGTAATTCATTTCTCTAGCATTAAATAATATTCCATTGTTTGCATGTACTACACTTTCTTTGACCTTTCACTTATGGAAGGATATCTTGGTTGCTTCCAAGCTTTTGTCAGTTATGAATAAAACTACTATAGACATCTTTGTGGGTATAGATTTCATCTTCTTTGGATAAATACCAAGAGCTGCTACTGCTGAATAATCTGGCAAGAATATGTTTAGTTTTGTAAGAAACTGCCAAGTTGTTTTCCATTCTTTATTCTCAATACACATGGAAGAACATTCCTGTTGCTCCACATCCTCACCAACATTTCATGTTCTGTTGTCAGTGCTCTGGATTCTGGGTATGTACTGGTGCCTCTTTTTTGTTTTAATTTGCATTTTCCTGATGACCTTTGATGTGAAGCATCTTTTTATATGCTTATTTGCCATCTGTAATATTTTCTTTTGTGAGGTATCTGCTAAGGTCTTTGGCTCATTTTTAATCAGGTTTTTCCCCCATTGTTGAGTTTTAAGGGGTCTTTGTGTATTTTTGATTAACAGTCCTTTGCCAGATGTGTATTTTGCAAATTTTTTTTCATAGTCTGTGCTTTGCCTTTTCATTCTCTTGGCATTGTGTTTCACAGAGTAGACATTTTTAAATTCAGTGCTTGTGTTTTTTAGCTAAAGTTATTGCGAAAACCAAGGTCATTTAAATTTTCTTCTATATTACCTTCTACATGTTTCATGTTTAGGTTTATAATCCAATCTGAGTTCATTTTTGTGAAGAGTGTAGGATATCTGCCTGGATTTATTTTATTTTATATTTTTAGATTTAGCTTCACCATTGCTACAGAACCATTTGTTTAAAAGATTGTATTTTGCTCTCTTGTATTTCTTTTGCTTTTCTATTATATATAAAATATAATTGATAATATATATTCTGTTGCTTTAATCTAGTCTTTCTGTGGTATTACAATATCATGCTTACAATTATCGTTATGGTAAACTTTTTTTAAAGATTTTATTTATTTATTTGACAGAGAGAGAGATCACAAATGGGCAGAGAGACAGCCAGAGAGAGAGATGAGGAGAAGCAGGCTCCCTGCTGAGCAGAGAACCCAATGCGGGACTCGATCCCTGGCCCCTGGGATCATGACCTGAGCCGGAAGGCAGAGGCTTAACCCACTGAGCCACCCAGGCGCCCAATCGTTATGGTAAACTTTGAAGTCAGTCCTCAGTCTTTGTTCTCCTTCAACACTATGTTGACTATTGTGAGTCTTTGCCTCTCCATATAAACTTTAAAATAAGTTTGTTAATATTAAAAAAAAAGAACTTGCTGGTATGCATTAATTGTATAGATAAACTTGGAAACCAGTGACCTCTTGAGCTTAGCAGGAGATAGACCATGGACATCAGTTGTCACAGTGGTGCCTCTGGCAGAACCTATTGCAAATCCCTAGGCAAAATGACACCTCAAGGATCTGAGAGAATGTCTAAGAAGTACTTGATACATCCCTTGGGTATGGTTTATTGAAGTGTCCACCTGTCTGAAAGCTGGGGAATCTAGATAAGGGAGGGAAAATTAGTTATGATAAAACATATCAACAAACATCAATAAATTTTGTAAAACTAATTGTCATGGCTCATATACAATATGACCAACAGAGGGACCATCAGAAGGAAAGCATCTTATGTTTATTGTGAAATTTTTTATTCAAAATAAAGCAATGTGAGGGGAAGACACAATGAGAAAATTACCAGTTTTTAAATGGTAAACATCTTACAAAATGGAATAGGTTTTATATTCTAAGTAGTATATTGAAAAGTAAAACATTGGGGCGCCTGGGTTGCGCAGTGGGTTGGGCTGCTGCCTTCAGCTCGGGTCATGATCTCAGGGTCCTTGGATTGAGCCCCGCATCTGGCTCTCTGCTCCGCAGGGAGCCTGCTTCCCCCCCCCTCTCTGCCTGCCTCTCTGCCTACTTGTGATCTCTGTCTCTCAAATAAATATATAAAATCTTTTAAAAAAAAGAAAAGAGAAGTAAAACATTAAAAAATAAAATTTCAATGAAAAAAATTATTTAATTTTAAAAAAAGGTTAAAAATAGCAGAACCATTTTTCTTATAACTGGAAAATACACTGTATATACATCTATCAAAATAACTTGTCATGGGGGAGCCTGGGTGGCTCAGTAGGTAAAAGCATCTGCCTTCGGCTCAGGTCATGATCCTAGGATCCTTGGATCGAGGCCCACATCGGGCTCTCAGCACAGCAGGGAGCCTGCTTCCTCCTCTCTCTCTCTGCCTGACTCTGCCTAATTGTGATCTCTGTCAAATAAATAAATAAAAACTTTTATAATAAATATTTGAAAAAATAACTTGTCATGTGTGAAATCAGGAGCATATGGAAAAAAATAATATCTGAGGACAATACTTCTGCCATGTTTTGTGCCTTGCTAATATTTTTAAACAGTCAGGCAACTTTTAGCCTTATTGAAATACCTGCTAAGATACCTGCAGTGCCTTTTGGAGCCCTATGACTATAAAAATTAATTGCAAATATTCAAAATGTTTACTATGGTGTCACTATTTAGGGCCACCACCAAGTATGTTTCAGAAGTAAGCATAACTGTTACTCTTCCATAAGGCAAAAGGGCATATTTTCAGGAGTTCCATCTGCTGTACCAGGAGGTGAATCAAGTAATGATTTTTGTCTATAAAATAATTCACTTTTCAATCTAACATTCCTCATTCCACATTATAATAATAAAAACTAGGAGGAGACTAAAACAAACAAACAACTACAACTACAACAACCAGCTTTTCCCACAGTGGAAAAGTAAATATAACCTTAGGAGTAGCCTGAAATTTATTTTTAAATATTTTTAAGATAAACGTTTTTGTTAGAAAACCATATATTTTATATTACTAAGAAATAACAGGCAACGTTTTATGAACTTCTAAAAAGTCTAGTTACTTGTATTTATCTATTAACTCATCTCTTTATGAAGTAGAACATGATCACACCTCTTGTATCTACCCAAGTTTGTATGCTTTGGTTGTTTTATGTTTGCTATTTCCTTGCTTAATTTTTACAATATTTGATACATAATAGTATCTTTAAGTCCATCTATGGTTTCACAGAATTTGTTTGAACTTCATAAAAATGTACCATACTTTTTGCACTGTCCTTGTTTTACTTCTCTATTAGCTTTCCAAGTTTTATTCACTTTAGAGTGTGTAGCTATCATTTATTTTTACTCCTCCATAATGCTATGTTTACAAATTTGTATTTATCTGTACTTTTAAAAATATCTTAATTATATACCATTTCTCATCTCACGTAACACTCATGTTACTTCTACACATATCAGATATTATGTAACGGAAAACCACAACTCAGCAACAATAGAACACCATTTTTCAAAATTAAATGGCTTACCAGAATTCTTTAATTCTATCCTTTATTTGTATTAGATGACCCTTTATTCTGGTATTTGGCATTGTTCATATGGAGGAAAGCTTATAAGTTGATATTCCATAAATAGAAGGATTTTTATGATCGATTAATTATTTTCATTTAGAATGCATAGAATATGGTTGATTTAATATTTCTTTCTTACTCTCTGCCTGGAACATAGTGCTATCTATACAATAGCCACTAAAATATTAAGTTAATTACCTAGACTTTAAACTGCATATTAATAGGAATAGCATACAGAACTCTTCTCAGATTGGGACACCTGGGTGGCTCAGTCAGTTAAACGCCTGAGCCTTTAGCTCGGGTCATGATCTTAGGGTCCTGGGACTCAGTTCTGCAACAGATTTCCTGCTTAGCCGGGAGTTTGCTTCTCCCTCATCCTGCTGCTCCCCCTGCTTGTGCTCTCTCTCACTCTCTCTCTTACAAATAAATAAAATTAAAAAAATAAATTCTTCTCAGATAGCTAATATAGAATATCGTCTTTGTATTCATCAAAGGGAAAGTGCCATATAATAATGAAATCCAGACTTCTTCAAATTCACTTTTTAACCAGTAAGAAAGTACTGGAAACAAGCCAAAAATGTCTTCAATGAATTAAAGAAATAGATTGATTTTCAATATCTTAATGTTTCTAATGTTAAATTGCAAGATTTTTATACTAGATATCAGTGTAAATATTCATTATACAAGGATATTCTAAAAATAAACCCGAGAAAACTACTTGATATATATGATGACAAAAACGAGTTTGACCAATGTCAGTTTGGGTAAAATTTACAACACCTACCACCTGAAACTCTTGTTCTATATGGTGCCATCTTGTGATGCTGGGCAGCGGCAGTGAGCCACAGCTCCCAGTCAGCTAGAAGATTACAGGGGTGAACACCTGATATTCTTACAAGCATTCTATATATAGAATATATATAGAGAATATATATATTCTTCTTTTTTTAATGTAATATTTAATAAATTGCATGTGATATTTGATACTTTGTTATAAAATAGGCTTTGCTTAAGATGATTTTGCCCAAATGCAGGCAAATGTAAGTGTTCTGAGTATGTTTAAATAAGCTTAAGGTAAGCTATGATATTTGATTGTTTAGGGGTATTAAATGCATTTTCAATTTTTTATGTGTTTCTCTGTACATAGCCCCCTTGTAAGCTGAGGAACATCTCTATATGTATATGTAGCCTTGGTATGGCTTACATATTATTGGCATGAAACATCTAGAACAGTACGTGTGCCATAGAATTGTCTACAACATCAAACAAGTTTCTTGAAAACTTGTGCCAAAGGGGTTATGTCTTTAAGGATTCTTATTTCAGAAGGGTTCTCTCAAACGTAAGATTTTTCAGAAGTTAAGTGAAAATCTGACCAAACTAAACATTTTTCCATTTTCCCTAGTGAGCAAAGATAGCTAAAATCTATCTGCCATTTTCAACACTGTACTCAACGATTGTAATTCTAATTTAAGAACAGATTATTTATATCAAAACCACATGTTGGCCTAATCTTATACAATATTCATAAGTCACACTCAGACCCTTGGACACTTTTATTTGTTGAGTCTATATGGTACTACGGACATTCATCTTTTTTGACCTCATAGCTTCATGTATGTCTATACTTTTGAAAATACATGCATCATAGTTCCATTGTAAAATGTCTGGGTTATAAAATGTGCTATGCTATCAAAATGGTAATAAGAACATACAAATGACCTGATGTAATGAACTGGACCAGATTGCCAGATATCACATTGCATACCAGAAAGATTCAGTGGTAAGTTTTAAAATGGCCAGCTATACACTGACTGAATTATAACTCATTTAGCTTCTTTCTTTGTGTACAGTATTATACATTAGTCAGTATTATAGTAGATAAGTACTTTGGACAGATGTAAATATGCTGTAATAAAAAATGTTTTTCTTCTTTCTTTTAGTCCTTTTTACTTGTAAGACTAGCCACAAATACCACGCCTCCCCCAAAATAATTTGCAATCCAAATTTATCTCTAAATGAATTTATTGCACAGAAAAATATGTATATATATATATATATATATATATATATATATATATACACATATACACTTACAGAAGACATGTTCAAAAATAGTTACACAACAGCAGGGCCCTAAATGTAAGCAGTATAGTTGTTTTGTTTTGTTTTGTTTTGTTTCTTTTAAAAAAAGAGGTTATGTGAAATATTAGGATTTTATTTCCAGGCGTAGTATTTCAAGACAGTTAACTACACCTATGGTGTCAACAGCCTCTTGTTGGCAGTATGATTTTATTGGCTCCATGGAATAACAGCAAGAATTTACTATTGCTTCTTTCTTTTATGACACACACAGAATAAAAAAATTGACACATTTGCTCAAGACCAACCAGAATCCTTTTAACCTATCAAAATTGATGGGAGGCCTTCACTGCCAAAGTCACTGCTGGGTTTTCACAATTCATTGCAGACAATGTGCTACTCCCATTATGATAAAGGAGAGAAGAGTCATAATCAGGGAAGAAAGCTAGATTAATACTTGTAATTATCATTGAATTATTTAGCCTGCTATAGGATTATTATTATTAGTGCCATTTGATAATTTTCTCTCATTATATTAAACACAACTGTGAGTAATTACCCTACCTAATATTTCTCTGTATTGGCTGACTAGCTAGCAAACATTCATGAAAATATCCATTAGCCACACATATAAAATGCTGCATTATGATGCTGTTGAATCAGAACATACCACTACCTGATCCTGTAGCTCTTTGAGGATTTGCAAATCAATTAATTCTATGTTTATTGGATTCTTCCCATACAATTAGAAAATTTATAATCGAGTCCATGAACATTATTAGTTTTACCATTTTAAACCAGCAATCACACTTTGATTTTTACAACAAAAGCAGAAATATAAACACACACATTTGGATCAGTTTTCTCTTAGTCTGTCTGGACTTCAAAATCCTATTCCTCAAGATGATGCACACCAAAGTTCTGGATTAAACAAGAAATTAGATGGCACCTGAACACTTGGTTTAATATTCTCAAAAGGACTATGCAACTTCTTTCTTACATTAAGACATTGTTTTACAAAGATCCACACTTTTATAATGTTAGTATTTTTAATAATCAATAAAGTCAATTAATCATGATTAAAAATCAAACATAAAAATTTCTACTTTTTGCTTTTGCCCCCTCCATTTAGAACTTATTTATAGCCTGATAATTCAAAGGTCCCTATGTTTATGAAAATCTGGACAGAAATAGCTCTAAGATCCCATTCAGAACTTGATATTAATCTAAGTCTTTTGGCTCCATTTATCCTGAGAGCAAAGATTAGGACAAAGGATTTGAGTACTGTTAGTTTATCTGGGAGATTATCCAAGGTAGAAAAGAATGGGAAAGTGATACAGTGAAGAAGCAACTTTGTCAAAGAGGTACATTGTTGATATAATTGTTGTGGATAGAAAATGAAGGCTTGCTTTTACTGAAAGGTCCTGAGAAACTTCTTTAAGTTGTCCTCATGAAGACCTGAAAACTGACAATTTTACCTATGGTTCTTATTTCCACTTCACTGAGAGCTGTCCTCAGAGGACATTAACTCTCCTACACTTTTGGGTTGTGTTGGAGACATTCCAAAATGAGAGAGAGAACATGAGATCCTATCAGTGTTAAGTAACTGCAATTTCCCATGGAACTATCCACCACAGGTTTGGCTATAATCAGGAGTTGGGCCTTGATATCAGAGGGATTTGAGGCAGTATCATTTTAGGTTAATCATTATATCTGAAATTTCCAAAAACTTCAACTGATGAAACTTTGATTATAAACCTATAAATATAACAATAAATCTACAGTATTCAAATTATTTTCATAGAAATACACAAACAAAGCATCAATTGACTAATATTTAAATGTTACAAAATACTGAACTGAAAGAATTTGGTCATATAACAACGTGTAAGAAGTAGAACTTAGGTTTAGGTTAGAAGTCAGGATGCATTTGGGACTCAGTTAAGAAATTGAATGGAGGGACGCCTGGGTGGCTCAGTGGGTTAAGCCGCTGCCTTCGGCTCAGGTCATGATCCCAGGGTCCTGGGACCGAGCCCCAAATCAGGCTCTCTGCTCAGCAGGGAGCCTGCTTCCTCCTCTCTCTCTGCCTGCCTCTCTGCCTGCTTTTCATCCCTCTCTGTCAAATAAATAAATAAAATCTTAAAAAGAAATTGAATGGATGTCTGACTATCTTATAGGTTTGCTAAAAATCAGTGACTTTGTGTTCACGTGTGGCTATGCAGGAATTTTTAACTTTCTCTAAGAAGTTATTAGATTTGATTATATAATGGCAGTAAAGAATGGGGAAAAGCAAAGTACAAACCCCATAAAGACAAAGACACTGAGTATGAGAAAAGAGTAATAGATAAGAAGAATCAATGCATTTGAGGAAAATGGGAATTGAAATACACAATGATTGTTGATTTTTTTAGATGGAGAAAACAAAACTAGCTTGCAAGAAGGAAATAACAGAAGACATGCTGTGATGTGATACAGAATCCTGGAAAAGGCAGTAACGTGGAATAAAGGAGTAGGGAGAGCATATCAGGTAATTTGGATAGGAAGGAGTTAGGAGATAATTGCTTGATAAATTTTATATGGCCCACTTAAATGCACAGATTTCTCTTCTTTAATTTATATGGAGAACAGGGTGTCCTTTCTCTTCCCTTTCAGAGCACCCGAGGTGTACTCTTTCAGACTGAAAACCTAACAAGCTCAGGACTCAGTTGCTTAAGCACAGCTGAGAGGACATATTTCAATTAAGATTTACAGTTTGCTGTAGGTAGTAGACTGTCAAAAGTGGTTTAACCATATTTTTCATTTAACAAGAAGACTACAGAGAGTGTTTTCTGGTGTTGGTTCAGAGTCTTAAGAAAGTCAAGTGAACTATCTTAGAGGTTTTCATGGCTTTTCATTCACAGTTGCAAAAATGTAATGTGTTGGTTCAGAGTCTTAAGAAAGTCAAGTGAACTATCTTAGAGGTTTTCATGGCTTTTTATTCACAGCTGCAAAAATTGCTGTTGGAGTTCTCACTATTAAGCCCACATTTCTGGCAGAAAGATAGAGGTAAAAGAGAATGATATCTTGTACGACTGATACTTTGTCATAAGGTTACAATGTAACTAGAAAAGAGACAATAAAATATTTGATGTTGTTTTAAGTTTCCTTGTTGTCAATCCCTCAGTGCTTTCTGATATTAAAGGAAAGAGTAGATGGATATTGACCTGGCAACTATCAACACCTGTCAGTCTGTCTTGGATAACCAATATCTCTATAATCTCTTCTTCCCAGTAAAAAAAATAAAATATATTCATAACCCACACTGTGCCATCTCAAGTTACTGCACCAAGATAAAATTACAATGATTTTCAGTTGTTCCAAATGGACAGAATAACCTTCCTTATGATATCATGTCTTATAAGATAGATAATTGGCTTGCTACCAATATACCCAGATGTGACTGTGGAAGAGACAGGAAAAAAAATAATAATATTTATTTATTCCTTGGGTTGACCCTGTTTACACAGATGCATTACTATTAGAAAAGGTTGGTTTGGGACATTGGAATGAATTTACTTAATGGGTCTGTATGTAATTGGGTTGGAGGAAATTTTTAATTTCTACAAAAATTATTAGAATTCGATCTTATTCTCTTTTGTTGATTTTCACATGTTAACAAAGCCAACGTTTTTGTCCAGCAGACAAGATCTTAAATCCTAACAAAACTCAATTTTTTCCTTTTTTTTTTAAAGTTTGAGAGCCTCATGTTCTCTCATGCTGCTTTAAATACAACTCAAAAAAACAAAAGGAGCTAAATGGGGCAGTAAGACCAGACTTTTTATTTTATTTTATTTATCTTATTTTTAATTAAAAAATTAAAGATTGTATTTATTTATTTGAGAGAGAGAGAGAGCATGAGTGGGGCAGGGGGATGTAGCTGCAGAGAGAGACTGAGAAATATACTCCCTAATGAGCAGGAAGCCCGAAATGGGGCTCGATCCCAGGATCCTGACTGAGATCATGACCAGAGACAAAGGCAGATACATGTGCAAAATCCCTTTTTTTCTGGGAAACAATACTTTACAAGAGATGTTTGAAAAAGTACTGGGGAATCAACTTTAATCGGAGATACAAAAATTTAATTGACTTTTGTAAAGCTACAGGGATCCAAATGATGGGAATCCCAGCCCGCTTAGGTTGTGGACCACAGAGTATTCTTCTCTGTAATATTTTATTTTCTTCCATGTCTACTAACTCCAGTCCAAGTTCACTGATCTCTTTTTAGATAGTGCAAAACATGGCAAAGAATACCAAACAAGTGCCCAATATTCTACATTTATTACATCATTTCTAACATATAGAAGTGTGTTATCAAGGCTGGTTCTGTGAACGAACCTAGTTATGCTAAAGTGTGTTTCGTTCTCCAAGAAATTAAATGCATGGTTATCACACAATTATAAAATACTTGTGTCAAGAATTTTTATTCAAAAATTAATAAGAGAAGCAGATATTAAAACTAGTTCACATGGTTATTTGGGATATAAGCAGAGTTGTGCAGCAGAAGTGCTCTGGGCCCATAATTTGGGTTATAGAATTTATGTTTTATAATGAAAAATCACTAACTTGCATTATTGTTAACAAGAATCCTGTGCATTACCATCAGTTTTCTACATTATAACCTCTTGCTCTACAGTTTGTAAATAACTTTGTCAATAGCAAGCTAATAAACGGGGTGACTCCAATGGATTGAGATAATCTCTAGAGTTTCTGCTACATAATGAACAGGACTCCATTGAAAGGACACCTAAGAGTTTATTTTGCCCCAAAATTTGATCACTTTTTTCACTGTCCTTACCTATTTTCCAAACCTAGTCCTTTTGCTTCACCTTTCAGTCTACGGACAACCCTGTATCTGACTGACTTGTTAATTCTGGGAATGTCTTGCAGATTAATTTGCTTGCCCGAGGTGGTTCCTCTAATTGATGTCTAAGAACCCTAATTAGTTAAGAAAACTTTTTTTTAACATTTTCATTGCTATTTATTATTATTATTATTATTGCTAATATCTCTATTATAAATAATTCACAAGGGCATCTTTCTCACAAAAGACAAAGAGCTGGCTACTAGTAGAAAAAGTACATTTGACTCTGTCAGTGAAAGTGGTAAAGGGATTTGAGAAAATAAGGCAAAGCAGTGGAATTATGTGTTAAAACTTTAAATATTATAGACACATTTACTTAATTTCTAATACTGTTGTTGCTTATAATTAAATAAGATGTTTTCCATGAACCACGCATTACAGCAAATATATTGTTTATACAGATTAAATTTTCATCAAAAGGGACGCCTGGGTGGCTCAGTTGGTTAAGCAGCTGCCTTTGGCTCAGGTCATGATCCCAGCGTCCTGGGATCGAGTCCCGCATCGGGCTCCTTGCTCGGCCGGGAGCCTGCTTCTCCCTCTGCCTCTGCCTGCCATTCTGTCTGCCTGTGCTTGCTCTCTCGCCCACTCTCTCTGATAAAGAAATAAAATCTTAAAATAAATAAATAAATTTTCATCAAAAAATTGTAAGTGTATTTTATTGTAGGATATGATAAGCATTTTGCAGATGAGAAAAGTGAAATTTAGAAAAGTATGTCTTTTCAAATCCCTCATACAATATCTGGCCTAGATAGAAGGATATACTATCACAATTGAGGAAGATAATTGAGATTACTTAAAATGATAAACTTTACTGTATAGGGTTTTTTACAAGTTTGCCACAGATTCAGATTCTTTTAAAATATATATCTATTTTGTGTAAAGAGAATGCACTGAGAAGTAAAAAGAAAGTGATATATCAGTGCTACCAACTAATGGCTATAATATCATCACCTTATTTATGAACAATGAAACAGTGTGCAATATTTAAATAAATTTAAATAAATTCCTATTTATTTTATATATTTATAAATTTAAATAAATTTCTATTTATTTATTATTAAAGAAATTCCTCTAACAAACAGTATGTTTTGAAGGTTGCTAGCAGGAAAGTGTTGTACGACATGGAAGTAATCAGAAAATGTGATCTAAAATTCTGCTTTCAAGGGCGCCTGGGTGGCTCAGTGGGTTAAAATTCTGCTTTCAAGAAGCTATCACAGTAAGTACTGAGCATTAGCTATTATATGCTATGGATGAATAACTGAAATCTACATTTGAAACTAATGGTACACTATATGTTACCTAATTGAATTTTAAAAAGTTAATAAAAAAACCACTATTTTATAAAACAATATTCCCAACAGGCTCTTTTGCTTTAAAATACTCACTTTGTAATGAGAGTCATTACTTTTGTCTAGCCAATTCTTACAGCACTGTTTATCCCTTCCCTGCTTTATCCTTTCCCAGTATCAATAAAGGCTCACTTGGGTTACCTAGAAGCCATGAGAAAGCTTGTAATAGATCTGGCTGGTTTTCACCAGCAATTTGACCACCATGTGCACAGGGAAGTCTATTGATAAAGGCTTTATTGCAATAAGTTGCAAATACATGGATGATTTTGAATTCTCTTTCTTGAGGTCTTGTTTCATGATAATAAATTTAGGGTGGCTTATTGGAATGGATGTTATTAACATATCTTCATAGTTATAAGCACATGGAATTGTAAAATAGATGAACGAATGTGGCATTACTGACAACTGTCCTCATTTTGAAATCAAATTACAGTGTACTAAGATGAGGAAGCAAAGCAGATTTGGGATTATGAGTGAAATAATTTAAAAAAGTCTTGGGGTATGATCAGACTATTGGGTAATTCAGTAGAAAAATGTCAACTGATTGAGATTCTGTGTTCCCTGATTTCAGAGAGAAGTTAAGATAAATAAGTAACACGAGGAGACTAGGAAGCCAAACATAAGTGATAATTTTGTGCCAGGGTGTGTTTACATCTGTTTATCTTCTTGCTTTACCACTAAGGTTGCTCCTAGAGGAGAGTTTAAATATGTGTTGGAGCTAATCTCTGTGGATTACACAAGAAACCACATCCGACAGCTCTCCCTGAAACACCCCTTATGATTTCAATGTAATTTGGTTTTTGCATTTTTAGAAATAACAAAATACTTTGCAAACTCATCTACTTTATTACCATCACAAGTGAGTCAGCTGACTCCACATTTTAACACAGTGACAGTCACAGAGAATGGAGGAATGAGTAGAGTTATCAATATATGTGCTTTTAAGAAGTATGACAGGGTAGCAGCTATTTCCAGGAACCAAAACATGGGTCAGCAGCTGTGCAGGAAAAGTGATGGAATAAATGACTCATTTCAGAGGAGTTCTATAACATATTAGTTCTATAATGTATCTTCAGCCCCCAATTACCCGCTTTGATCTAAAGATAAGGATTTACAGTTAAGGTCCCATTTATGATTTGACTGGTGTGGTCTGAATCATTTTTACTATTGTTTTGACTATTACTTGAAACCTATAGTAGTACTTGGGATATGTGTTGTGTATTCTGTGAACATGTGCTATTTTTAGATTAGATAATTTCTGTCTCGAACCCCTGTTCATTTCTTTGTTTTTGTTTATTTGATAGTGGTTTCAGTAAATGGATATATCTGAAAAATTGCAAAGCCACTATTAAAACAAGTTATTATTATATATAGCATGGAATTGCACATTCCTCCTTTGAATCCGACAGAGCTTCACCATATCCTTAACAATTTGGGAAAAACATGCTATTATTTTTCTTTATAAAATTTCTCCTGTTAGGCTGTGATGGTTGTCATCAGCAGTAACTCCTCTGAAGGCTTTGTCAAAAGAGTTGAAAAAATTGGAAAGGTGTGTGAATGAAGCTGTTTGCTGAATATAAAGAAAAGAGCATTGAAGTACAATTCACACTCTTACTTCTCCTTCTATGCTTTCAGATGTTTGACATTTGAAAATTTTGCTTCTAGAAGAGATGCCCTATATAATTCTTACTTTAAGGAGCAAGTTGCTTTTATAATTTTTTTATTATTCTACCATTCCAGTATTTCCATTTAAATTAAATTCAATACCATTTAAAAAAAAATCAAAAGTGCAGCCAGTATTCAATTCCTGGGCTAAATAATTTTAGAAAGCTTTGTGTTATTGAACCTACAGGGTTTTTCTGTAGTTTTAACTCTTTCTTTCTGTGATTTTTCCCATTAGTCACGTAAGTGACTGCAATATAACAGACATTGAGGATAAAGAAGGACTGAATAGAACAATCCTTGGCCTCATGAAGTTGAGAATCTAGCAAGGGAGTCAAACAATTCAATTATTCAGTGACAATTTATTGAGTGCCTGGCCTAAAATGAGCACAACAAAACCCCAGGCCAGAGGAATCATTTTAATGGGAGAGATAGATAATAGGTAAGCCAACTTTAAAAAAAAAAATCGTACTGCTTTTTCTTTAATAGAGATGCATATTTGAACTAAATAAGCACATTTTTAAAAGAGCAGTGATTGAGAAGAGGTTTTTTAACTGAGTGGTCCGAAAGGGCCTCCCTGAAAAAGTCTGCTTTGAACAGATTTCTGAATAATATCAGCTAGGAAGCTGCGTAAAAATCTCAGGGATGGGTGATTTTTCCAGTCGAAAAACTGTAAAGGCTCCAAAGTCACAATAGAGCTATAAGTTTCTCTAATAAAGTAACTTCTGACAAAGAATGAGAAGAAATAACTAACCCAGGTTTGAAAGAAAAGGGACAGACTTTCTATGGAATTCATATTTAATTAAAGCTCTAAAGGACAAAAATACAATAGAGCAAAATTCTGGTCCCGCTGATATACCTAACGAAAGATCATAAACAAGCTTTGGGTAGCAAAGAGTGTGTGGGAATGTTGGTAAGAACAGTGGGGAAGAGTCATCCCTGAACATGTTCTTAAATGAAGCAATTCTTGTGTTGTATTAAAGGTTAAATTGGAGTTTGCCTAAGTGATTAGAGAAGGATGCCTCAGCTTATGGAAGTTCAAAGCCATAAAGATGTGATAAACTACTGCAGATATTTTCATGTATATTTGTTGTTGCTTCTAGTAATGGTGATCTAAAAACTCCTACTTAAGACAACTAAAAATCCAGACAAAATAGCTTTTAAAGTTAAAAATATCAGAATGATTATAAAAATAAGTGAGGGATTACTGGGCCAAAATACGAAATACAATGAGAGCCTAGAGATATATGCCCTGAAGCCATTTTAGCTATGAGAGCATTTGAAACTGCTAAAACACACTGAGCTGTGTTGTTCATAGACTCTTGATACTAGAGAAACAAATCCAGCAGCAATCAAATTTGAGGACTTTGGTACAACCCAAATTTAAGTTGAGATCCCCAAAGCACAAGGAGAAGCAGAAATAAGACTATAGCCTACCTTGCCTTCTGTGTAAACTGAGAAAGCCAATCACTGAATTTGGAGTATGATTGTCTTGTAGAGTCTCAGATATAAGAGAAAATTCTACCAAGGAGGACCATACCATTATTATAGCTCTTAATTATCCCTACTCAATAAGAGTTTCAAATATAATGTCTTGAACATAGCAAAATGTAACAAAGCACACAAAGAAAAACCATTAACAAGATTTGATAGACAAAATGGGATTAAGTATGATGTTAAAATGATCAATAAAGATTGTAAAATGGCTTGATTACTCTGCTCAAAGAAATGAGAGGGGAAGAAAATTGAACAAAAAACTGACACTAAAAATGATATTGAGAAAGGTTTTATAAATGAACCAAATGGATACTCTAGAACTTTAAAGATATGACAGCTAATTTAAGATACCACAGGGGTGCCTGGGTGGCTCACTTAATTAAACCTCCAATTCTTTTTCCTTTTTTTTTTAACACCTTAATTTTATTTTATCTTTTCAATTTGGCTCAGGTCATGATGTCATGGTTGTGAAATAGAGCCCAGAGTTGGGCTCTGTGCTGAGCCTGGAGCCTGCTTAAGATTCTTTTCCCTTCTTTTTCTATCCCTCCCTGCACTCTCACTTGCTCACTCTCTCTTGCTTGCAAATAAATAGATAGATAGATAGATAATAGACAAAGCAAAATAAAAGCAGATTATGAAAATAAATATAAAGATTTTGAAATGAAAACAAGTTCAAAATAAAATAGAGAAGACCTACACAGCTAAAAGTTCATTCAGAAAATCTACTATTAAAGAAGTCAGTATGACACAGTGTTAAGATATCAAAAGATTTGAGCATGTACTTTACAGAAAGGGTAATCCAAATGGCCACTCATAGGTAAAAACTGTTTATCTTTATTATGAATCTGGAATTAAATTAAATTAAATTAAAAATAAATTAAAACCTAAAATGACATACTATTACACACTTACCATTTTGGGCAACAGTAAAATTGCCTTGCAAGAATGTGAAAGAATGAAAGTGCCCATAATAAAAACATTTGAGGTAAGTTGGACAATATTTAGAAAACTTAAAAATAAAAATAAAAATTTGGTCCATTCCTAGAAATACAACATGGAACTAAATGAATATTTTCACCAGGATATGCAAACAGATGATTATAGCTATTTCATTCATAACGGCAGATCAGTAGTGGTCTATTTGCACAATGTTACATTAAATAAGAGAGAATATTAACAAACTGGGAGGAGGGGCTAGGTTGTTATCAGAAACAGATCTTCTATGGTGCTGATTATGTTCTATTTCTCAAAATCTTTAAGTTAAAAAAGTTTTCAAATTTATATCTAGATAGATAGATGATAGATAGACAGATATCCCAGAAGCTGCAATGCTAGGCTAAGACCAGGCTTTAAAGGGCTTTTCTATACTCTACTAAATACTTGAAACCATTCATTATATCATAGCTCAGTGTTCAAATCTCCATTTGTTTCCTCAGGTTCCTAATATTTACCTTAAGGTGACCTGATTCAGACTTTTGATCACCTTTGTCTAAATATTTCTATTTTAACAAAGTCCTTTTTAACACTGAGAGACTAAAACTTAGAAAAATACTCTGATTGTTATCTCACTAGGGTGGAAAATATATAGTTACCCATTAACTAATGATATCCATGTCTACATTAGATCCGTGGCATTTTTAATTCTTGGGAGCTTTTGGTTAAATGAAATTTTTAAGCTTCCTTTAAAGGAAGCTTTAAGCCATCACCACATGAATAAAATTAAAGAACCAAATGAAAACAGGCCAAGTATTTACAGAGTAATAGAATGTGCAGTGGAAAGAGTACAATTCTGAAATCATAAAGCCTAAATTAGTGTGATGCATTTTTGCTACCCATGTAATCATAAACCAGTTATCTAAATGTGTTAGCCTCAGTTTTTTCACCCATGAAATGGTGATGATAATACTTATTATGCAGCGTTGTTGTGTGGATGTGATGAAGCATGGAGCATGAGAGTCTCATATTCCATGCTAAAATGATAGCTATTTTTATACTTATAATAATTCTAGTAATAGTAATTAAATTGTTCAAAATGGTAATATTCATTTATATTGAGGCATTGTATTGACTATTATTAGACACATTTACCAACATAAATTTCATTTTACTTTACCCCCTCTGAGGATATATATTCCCTAATTCAATATGAATCTCCTTATGAATAATAATTATCATAATAAATATGCTGATTTTTCTTCTATTTGTTTTTAAGGAGGTATCCTTTACTGTTGAACATAAAGAAACTTAAGCAAGTCTGTCTTATTCAAACTTTGCATGCTGCTTTCTTATGAAACTAGATTATAGAGTTGTATGAAATAAATTCATGCAGTTAAGACATTGATGTTTGGAACACTGGGTGGTCAGTTTAGTATTTCAAAAGAAGATTTTAAATTTAAACCTTAAAACTGAGCTCTTTCAGCCTTTTTTATAGACCATCCTTCATGCTTCATAAGTACTCCTCCATTGTAAACTAAGTAATAGTTTTTGTCACAGTGTATATAACAAAAATGGATTTTATATTCTATTATTTCAGAGTTAGTTGCAGTTTCTACTGCCTTACTTCCTTTTTTGAAAAATAGATTAATTCTACAAAAAGTTTTTTCCAGCTTTATTGAAAAAAATCGACATATTTGTAAATTTAAGAAATGATTTCTTATAACATTGCAAACTTTTAACATTGTGTAAATTTTGTACAATTTGATAAATTGGTATACATCTTTATTGCAATATAATCTACACAAAAATGTTAATACATCTACTATCTCGTATAGTTGCCACTGTTTTTTATGCATGTATCGTAAGGAATTTTAAGATCTACTCTCTTAGCAACTTTTATGTATATAGTATAGTAGAGATAAACTTCAGAGGTCTTGTGGGTTTTGTTCCAGACTGCCTCAATAAAGTGATTATCTCAATAAACTAAGTCAAATTATTATATTTTTTGGTTTCCCAGTGCATATAAAAAATTATGTTTCCCAGTGCATATAAAAAATAAAAACTATACTGCACTGTTCAAAAGCATTAGGTTTTTAAAGAAAATCAATGTATATACCTTAAGTACACTAGTTCTGAGTTTTCAGTGGGTCATAATTACTGATCACAGATCACCATAACAAATACAATAATAATGAAAAAACTTGATATATTGCAAGAATTACCAACATGTGACAAAGAGACACAAAATGAACAAATGTTGTTAGAAAAATGGTGGCAGCAGACCTCTTTTATACAAGATTGCTATAAACTTTCAACTTGTAAGAATGTGATATATGCAAAGTTTATTAAAGGGAAGCACAATAAATAAAAAGTATGTATATCTTATTAACTATGATCATCATGCTGTACATTAGATCCCCAGAACTTTTTCATATTATAGTTGCAAGTTTGCACCCTTGGACCACCTTACTCCACCCCAGGTTCACCCCTTGTCAACTCAACTCTAAGTTTCCATTAGTTTTCCTTTTCCTCAGATTCTGTATGTAAGGGATATCATAATACATAAATTAAAAAAATATATAAAATCTTTGAAATATTTCACTTAGAATAATACCTTCAAGATCCATCCATGCTGTTGTAAATGGCAGTATTTCTTAATTTTTCATGGTTAAGTAGTATTCCGTAGTATATATTTACCATACTTATTTTACTCATTCATCCATTAATGGATACTGAAGTTATTTCCATCTCTTGCTTAGAGTTAATAATTTTATAATAAACATAAGAGTGCAGATATGTCTTTGAACAGTGAACTTTGTTTTCTTTAGATAGATACCTAGAAGTGGGATTACTGAATCATATGGTAATTTTACTTTTAATATGAATAATCTCCATACTGTTTTCCATACAAATTTATATCTCTATTACAGTGCATAAGTTCCCCGTTTTCTCCAATATTTACCAAAATTGGTTAGTTTCAATTTTTTGGTAGTATATATTCTAATATCTTAATGCGTTTTTCAGAGGTAAACAACAACAACAACAACATAAGGACTTTGCCCTGAGATTTTTACGTTGAGCACTTTTTAATGCTCCTGTTGGTCATTTATATAACTTTTTTGAAAAAAAAGTCTATTGAGATCCTTTTGCTATTTTTTTAATCATATATTTTTTTTCTATTTGTATCTGTTGGTTATTAACCTCTTTTCAGATATAAGATTCGTAAGTATTTTCTTACATTCTGTGGATTGTGTTTTCATTCTCTCTCCCTTTTTTTGGCAATGCAGAAACGTTAGTTTGATGTAATACCATTTATTTATTTTTGCTTTTTTTGCTTGTGTTTTTGGTCTGGTATCCAAAAAACTATTGGCAATACCAATGTCAAGGAGAATTTTTCCTATGTTTTCCTTTAGGAAATTTAGTTTCATGCATCACCTTTAAGTCTTTAATCTATTTCAAGTTCAGACTAATGAGTGATATAAGGTTCCCTTTTCATACTGTTTATGTGACTATTCAGTTTTAAATATCATTTATTGAACAGGCTATCTTTCCCCATTACATATGTTGGCCCCTGTCAAATATTAGGTGACTGTATGAAAGGATTTATTTCTGGACTCTCAATTCTGTTCTACTTGTTTATTGGTCTGTTTTTATGCCAGTATACTTTATTGTTTTGAGCATGAGGGCTTTGTAGTATAGTTTCAAATCAAGAAGTGTAATCTCCCTTCTTCATTCTTTCTCAGAACTGCTTTGATTATTTGTTGTCTTTCATGGTCTCATATAAACTTTAGGATTCTTTACTTACTTCTGTAAAACAATAATATTGGATTTTTTTTTAAGATTTTTAATTTATTTATTTGACAGAGAGAGATGACAAGCAGGCAGAGAGGCAGGCAGAGAGAGAAGAGGAAGCAGGCTTCCTGCTGAGCAGAGAGCCTGATGCGGGGCTCGATCCCAGGACCCTGGGATCATGACCAGGTTCACCCCTTGTCAACTCAACTCTAAGTTTCCATTAGTTTTCCTTTTCCTCAGATTCTGTATGTAAGGGATATCATAATACATAAATTAAAAAAATATATAAAATCTTTGAAATATTTCATCAAGCATAATACCCTCTAGTTCCATCCACGTCATCACAAATAGCAGGATTTCATTTCTTTTGATGGCTGCATAGTATTCCATTGAACATATATACCACATCTTATTTATTGATTCATCTGTTGAAGGACATTTAGTTTCTTTCCATAGTTTAACTATTGTGGACATTGCTGCTATAAACATTTGGGTGCATGTGCCCCTTCAGAATGCCACGTTTGTATCTGTAGGGTATATACCCAGTACTACAAGCACTGGGTCATAGGGTAGTTCTATTTTCAGCTTTTTGAGGCACGTCCACGCTGTTTTCCAGAGTGGTTGCACCAGCTTGCATTCCCACATACAGTGTAGGAGGGTTGCCCTTTCTCCACATCCTCGCCAGCATCTGTCATTGACGGACTTGTTCATTTTAGCCATTCTGAACGGTGTGAGGTGGTATCTCATTCTGGTTTTGATTTGTATTTCCCTGATGCCGAGTGATGTGGAGCATTTTTTCATGTGTCTGTTGGCCATTTGGATGTATTCTTTGCAGAAATGTCTGTTCATGTCCTCTGCCCATTTCTTCATTGGATTATTTGTTTTTAGGGTGTTGAGTTTGATAAGCTCTTTATAGATTTTGGATACTGGCCCTTTATCTGGTATGTCATTTGCAAATATCTTCTCCCAGATAACTTCTGACAGTGATCTTTTGGCTTTGTTAACTGTTTCCTTTGCAGTGCAAAAGCTTTTGGATCTGATGAAATCCCAATAGTTCATTCTTGCCCTTGCTTCCCTTGCCTTTCGCGATGTTCCTAGGAAGAAGTTGCTGCTGCTGAGGTCAAAGAAGTTGCTACCTGTTCTCTCCTCAAAAACTATGATGGATTCCTTTCTCACATTATGCTTCTTCATCCATTTCCAGTCGATTATAATGTATGGTGTTAGGATGGTCCAATTTCATTTTCTGCATGTGGCTGTTCAATTTTCCAGACCCCAAGGCCAATGGCTCCTTCTCTTCCCCAGGGACAGTGTGCTGTGCCTTCCCCACACTTGCTCCTGGGGAGCGCAGTGACAGACGTGTGCAACCATGCATCTCTCCCATGCAGAGGGCATGCCCAGGCAAAGAGGATTTCGCTCCATGCGGGTTTATTACACCGTGCTGTGGAGACTAGCTCCGGCAAGCAGCAGGCAGCATCCCACAGACCCGACTCTGATTTCCCAAAGAATGCTGTGCTTTCCCAGAGGGGATGCCCGGGCAAAGAGGCTTTCGCTCTATGCGGGTTTCTCCAAAAGTGCTGTGAATACTAGGCTAAGGCAAGCAACAAAAGCAGCCCACAGAACCGACTCTGATTTCCCAGCGACGGCCATGCTTTGCAGAGGTTTTCAGCTTGGCGCGAACCGCACTTCGCTACTGCTTCCTCAGCAAGGCTTTGGTCGTTTGCTCTGTCGCGGCAGGAAAGAAGAGCCGCGGGAGAGCTGGTGCCTCTTGGTCCTTGCTTTCCCGGGCTCCAAGTTCGCGCCCGGGGTTCACCTTGCTAAGCCGAACTAAGCAGACACAGTCACAACCCTGCAGCAGCGTGCGTGGCCTAGCATGGCACTCTATGCCTATTACCATCTCCTGGCGTAGGTAAGGCTTTGCCTTTTGCTCCGGCGCTCGGGCAGACTCGGGGTCTAGGCCAGTGCCTTCACCATAGGAGAGAGGAGGCGACAGGATTCCTGCACCGGGCCCGAGCACTGGGATGGGGAACAGTGGGGACTGTCTCCACTCTTTCCCCGGCACACCCCCTGCCACCCACAATGCTGCCATATCTTGATGGAAGACGGCATCTGACTGCACGTTTCTCCATGGGGTTGTTTCTGCGAGTTCCGGGTATGGCAACTGGTGGCAAGCCCAAGTCTGCCCTTGGGACAGGTGGCCAAAAAAATGCTTTCCCCTTGGGACCAGAGGCACAGGACAGGCCTGCCTTCTGCCTAGACTCCTTCCTCAGAGTGGAGCACGCACCCATGCCCTTGTCGTCCCCTCATGTCTCCTTAGCAGCCAGGCTTCAATCTCTCCGCACAGGGAGCAGAGGACACTTGTCTTCTCATGGCCTGCTATTCGCGCCTCGGCAGGCTATTCTGACTCCTGAGCGTTTCCAGTCCCCTCGGCCAAGGGATCCTTCTCTTCCCCGGGGGCGGCGTGCTGTGCCTTCCCCAAAATTGCTCCTGGGGAGCGCGGTGACAGACGTGTGCAACCATGCTTCTCTCTCAGGCAGAGGGGATGCTAGGGCAAAGAGGATTTCGCTCCATGCGGGTATCTTCCACCATGTTGCCGAGACTCGCTCAGGCAAGCAGCAGCAGCATCCCCAAACCCAACTCAGATTTCCCAATGAATGCTGTGCTTTCCTAAGGGAGAGGTCCAGGCAAAGAGGCTTTCGCTGTATGCGGGTTTCTCCCACCGCGAGACTGGGCTCAGGGAAGCAGCAGCAGGCCTGACAACATTTCTCAGCGAATGCTGTGCTTTCGCAGAGGCTTTGGTTGGAGCGAACCGCACTTCGCTGCTGCTTCCTCAGCAAGGCTTTGGTCGTTCGCTCTTTCGCAGCAGGGACGAAGAGCCGCGGGAGAGCTGGTGCCTCTTGGGCCTTGCTTTCGCGGGCTCCAAGTTCGCGCCTGGGTTTCACTTTGCTAAGCCGAACTAGGCAGACACAGTCACAACCCTGCAGCAGCGTGCGTGGCCTAGCATGGCACTCTATGCCTAATTCCATCTCCTGGCCTAGGTAAGGCTTTGCCTTTTGCTCCGGCGCTCGGGCAGACTCGGGGTCTAGGCCAGTGCCTTCACCACAGGAGAGAAGAGGCAACAGGATCCCTGCACACGGCCCAGGCACTGGGATGGGGAACTGTGGGGGACTGTCTCCACTCTTTCCCTGCCGCACCCCCTGTCTCCTACAATGCTGCCACATCTTGGTGGAAGATGGCATCTGACTGACCGTTTCTCCATGGGGTTGTTTCTGCAAGTTCCAGGTATGGCACCTGGTGGCAAGCCCAATTCTGCCCTTGGGACAGGTGGCCAAAGAGATGCTTTCCCCTTGGGACAAGAGGCACAGGCCAGGCCTGCCTTCTGCCCAGACTCCTTCCTCAGAGTGGAGCACGCGACCCTGCCTAGTCATCCCCTCATGTCTCCTTAGCAGCCAGGCTCCCATCTCTCCGCACAGGGAGCGGGTGACACATGTCTGGCCACCGGCCTGCATTTCGTGCCGCGGAAGGCTATCCTGTCCCTAGCGTTTCCCGACCCGAAGGCCAAGGGATCCTTCTCTTCCCCGGGGGCGGCGTGCTGTGCCTTCCCCACACTTGCTCCTGGGGAGCGTGGTGACAGACGTGAGCAACCATGCTTCTCTCTCAGGCAGAAAGAATGCTAGGGCAAAGAGGATTTCGCTCCATGCGGGTATCTTCCAACATGCTGCGGAGACTCGCTTAGGCAAGCAGCAGCAGCATCCCCAAACCCAACTCTGATTTCCCAACGAATGCTGTGCTTTCCAAGGGGCGATGCCAAGGCAAAGGGGCTTTCGCTGTATGCGGGTTTCTCCCACCGCGAGACTGGGCTCAGGCATGCAGCAGCAGCCCCCAAAACATTTCTCGGGGAATGCTGTCCTTTCGCAGAGGCTTTGGTTTGGAGCAAACAGCCCTTCGCCACTGCTTCCTCAGCAAGGCTTCTGTCGCGTCAGGGAAGAAGAGCTGCGGGAGAGCTGGTGCCTCTTGGGCCTTGCTTTCCCTGGCTCCTGGGTTCACCCTGCCAGGCCGAACTACGCAGACACAGTCGCAACCGTGCAGTAGCGCGCTTAGCCTAGGATGGCACTCCATGCACACTACCATCTCCCGGTGTAGGCATCGCTTGGCCTTTTACTCTGGCGCTCAGGCCGACTCGCGGACTAGGCCTGTGCTTTCCCCACAGGAAAGGAGAGGTGACAGGATCCCTGCACACCGCCCGTGCACTGAATAGGGAGCTTTGGGGGACTGTCACCACTCCTTCCCCTTAAAACCCGGGCCTCCTCCAAGCTTCTACATCCCGGAGGAAGACGGCATCTGATGGCCAGGTCTTTCTGGGAGTTGTTTCTCGAGTTTAGGGTAGGCGCCTGGTGGCAAGCTCATGGCTCCACCACGGTCAGGTGGCCAAGGAGCTGCTGTCTCCTTGGGCCCAAAGGCTCAGGACAGGCATGCTTTCTGCCCAGACTCCTTCCTCAGAGTGGAGCCCTTTCCCCTGCCCTAATCTCCCCCTCGTGTCTCCTTAGCAGCCCGGCTTCCTTCGCTCTGCAGTGACAGATGTGTCCCTTTCCTTAAGGCTCTTTCCACAGGCACCACCGCGCTTCTCTCTCAGGCAGAGCGGATGCCCAGGCAAAGAGGATTTCGCTCCATGCGGGTTTATTCCACCGTGCAGTGGAGACTAGCTCCGGCAAGCAGCAGGCAGCATCCCAAGACCCGACTCTGATTTCCCAGAGAATGCTGTGCTTTCCCAGAGAGGATGCCCCGGCAAAGAAGCTTTCACTCTATGCGGGTTTCTCCCATCGTGCTGCGAATACTAGGCTAAGGCAAGCAACAAAACTAGCCCACAGAACCGACTCTGATTTCCCAGCGACTGCTATGCTTTCGCAGAGGTTTTCTGCTTGGCGCAAACTGCACTTCGCTGCTGCTTCCTCAGCAAGGCTTTGGTCTTTCGCTCTGTCGCGGCAGGAAAGAAGAGCCGCGGGAGAGCTGGTGCCTCTTGGGCCTTGTTTTCCCGGGGTCCAAGTTCGCGCCCGGGGTTCACCTTGCTAAGCCAAACTAAGCAGACACAGTCACAACCCTGCAGCAGAGTGCGTGGCCTAGCATGACACTCTATGCCTATTACCATCTCCTAGCGTATGTAAGGCTTTGCCTTTTGCTCCGGTGCTCGGGCAGACTCGGGGTCAAGGCCAGTGCCTTGACCACAGGAGAGAGGAGGCGACAGGATCCCTGCACAGGGCCCGAGCACTGGGATGGGGAACGGTGGGGACTGTCTCCACTCTTTCCCCGGCACACCCCCGGCCACCCACAATGCTGCCATATCTTGGTGGAAGACGGCATCTGACTGCACGTTTCTCCATGGGGTTGTTTCTGCGAGTTCCGGGTATGGCACCTGGTGGCAAGCCCAAGTCTGCCCTTGGGACAGGAGGCTAAAGAGATGCTTTCCCCTTGGGACAAGAGGCACAGGACAGGCCTGCCTTCTGCCCAGACTCCTTCCTCAGAGTGGAGCACGCACCCATGCCCTTGTCTTCCCCTCATGTCTCCTTAGCAGCCGGGCTTCAATCTCTCCGCACAGGGAGGAGAGGACACTTGTCTTCTCATGGCCTGCTGTTCGTGCCTCGGCAGGCTATTCTGCTTCCCGAGCTTTTCCAGACCCCAAGGCCAAGGGATCCTTCTCTTCCCCGGGGGCGGCGTGCTTTGCCTTCCCCAAAATTGCTCCTGGGGAGCGCGGTGACAGACGTGAGCAACCATGCTTCTCTCTCAGGCAGAAAGGATGCTAGGGCAAAGAGGATTTCGCTCCATGCGGGTATCTTCCACCATGTTGCCGAGACTCGCTCAGGCAAGCAGCAGCAGCATCCCCAAACCCAACTCTGATTTCCCAACGAATGCTGTGCTTTCCAAGGGGAGATGCCCAGGCAAAGGGGCTTTCAATGTATGCGGGTTTCTCCCACCGCAAGACTGGGCTCAGGGAAACAGCAGCAGCCCGCACAACATTTCTCAGCGAATGCTGTGCTTTCGCAGAGGCTTTGGTTTGGAGCGAACAGCACTTCGCCGCTGCTTCCTCAGCAAAGCTTCAGTCGACTCAGGGAAGAAGAGCTGCGGGAGAGCTGTTGCCTCTTGGGCCTTGCTTTCCCTGGCTCCATGTTCGCGCCCGGATTTCACTTTGATAAGCCGAACTAGGCAGACACAGTCACAACCCTGCAGCAGCGTGCGTGGCCTAGCATGGCACTCTATTCCTAATTCCATCTCCTGCTCTGGTAAGGCTTTGCCTTTTGATCCGGTGCTCGGGCAGAATCGGGGTCAAGGCCAGTGCCTTCACCACAGGAGAAAGGAGGCAACAGGATCCCTGCACACGGCCCGGGCACTGGGATGGGGAACTGTGGGGCCTGTCTCCACTCCTTCCTCGCCGCACCCCCTGTCACCCACAATGCTGCCACATCTTGGTGGAAGATGGCATCTGACTGACCGTTTCTCCATGGGGTTGTTTCTGCAAGTTCCAGGTATGGCACCTGGTGGCAAGCCCAAGTCTGCCCTTGGGACAGGTGGCCAAGGAGATGCTGTCCCCTTGGTAACAGAGGCACAGGACAGGCCTGCCTTCTGCCCAGACTCCTTAGAGTGGAGCACGCGCCCCTGCCCTAGTCGTCCCCTCATGTCTCCTTAGCAGCCAGGCTTCCATCTCTCCGCACAGGGAGCGGGTGACACATGTCTGGCCACCGGCCTGCATTTCGTGCCGCGGCAGGCTATCCTGTTCCCGAGCGTTTCCCGACCCCAAGGCCAAGGGATCCTTCTCTTCCCCGGGGGCGGCGTGCTGTGCCTTCCCCACACTTGCTCCTGGGGAGCGTGGTGACAGACGTGAGCAACCATGCTTCCTCTCAAGCAGAAAGGATGCTAGGGCAAGAGGATTTCGCTCCATGCGGGTATCTTCCAACATGCTGCGGAGACTCGCTTAGGCAAGCAGCAGCAGCATCCCCAAACCCAACTCTGATTTCCCAACGAATGCTGTGCTTTCCAAGGGGAGATGCCCAGGCAAAGGGCTTTCGCTGTATGCGGGTTTCTCCCACCGCGAGAGTGGGCTCAGGCACGCAGCAGCAGCCCCCAAAACATTTCTCGGGGAATGCTGTCCTTTCGCAGAGGCTTTGGTTTGGAGCAAACAGCCCTTCGCCACTGCTTCCTCAGCAAGGCTTCTGTCGCGTCTGGGAAGAAGAGCTGCGGGAGAGCTGGTGCCTCTTGGGCCTTGCTTTCCCTGGCTCCATGTTCGCGTCCTGGGTTCACCCTGCCAGGCCGAACTACGCAGACACAGTCGCAACCGTGCAGTAGCGCGCTTAGCCTAGGATGGCACTCCATGCACACTACCATCTCCCGGTGTAGGCATCGCTTGGCCTTTTACTCTGGCGCTCAGGCCGACTCGCGGACTAGGCCTGTGCTTTCCCCACAGGAAAGGAGAGGTGACAGGATCCCTGCACACCGCCCGTGCACTGAATAGGGAGCTTTGGGGGACTGTCACCACTCCTTCCCCTTAAAACCCGGGCCTCCTCCAAGCTTCTACATCCCGGAGGAAGACGGCATCTGATGGCCAGGTCTTTCTGGGAGTTGTTTCTCGAGTTTAGGGTAGGCGCCTGGTGGCAAGCCCATGGCTCCACCACGGTCAGGTGGCCAAGGAGCTGCTGTCTCCTTGGGCCCAAAGGCTCAGGACAGGCAAGCTTTCTGCCCAGACTCCTTCCTCAGAGTGGAGCCCTTTCCCCTGCCCTAATCTTCCCCTCGTGTCTCCTTAGCAGCCCGGCTTCCTTCGCTCTGCAGGGACAGATGTGTCCCTTTCCTTAAGGCTCTTTCCACAGGCACCACCGCGCTTATCTCTCAGGCAGAGCGGAAGCCCAGGCATAGAGAATTTCGCCCCATGCGGGTTTATTCCACCGTGCAGGGGAGACTAGCTCCGGCAAGCAGCAGGCAGCATCCCACAGACCCGACTCTGATTTCGCAAAGAATGCTGTGCTTTCCCAGAGGGGATGCCCCGGCAAAGAAGCTTTCGCTCTATGCGGGTTTTTCCCATCGTGCTGCGAATACTAGGCTAAGGCAAGCAACAAAAGTAGCCCACAGAAACGACTCTGATTTCCCAGCGACTGCTATGCTTTCGCAGAGGTTTTCAGCTTGGCGCAAACCGCACTTCGCTTCTGCTTCCTCAGCAAGGCTTTGGTCATTCGCTCTGTCGTGGCAGGAAAGAAGTGCCGCGGGAGAGCTGGTGCCTCTTGGGCCTTGTTTTCCAGGGCTCCAAGTTCGCGCCTGGGGTTCACCTTGCTAAGCCGAACTAAGCAGACACAGTCACTACCCTGCAACAGCGTGCGTGGCCTAGCATGACACTCTATGCCTATTACCATCTCCTGGCGTAGGTATGGCTTTGCCTTTTGCTCCGGCGCTCGGGCAGACTCGGGGTCAAGGCCAGTGCCTTCACCACAGGAGAGAAGAGGCGACAGGATCCCTGCACAGGGCCCGAGCACTGGGATGGGGAACGGTGGGGACTGTCTCCACTCTTTCCCCGGCACACCCCCGGCCACCCACAATGCTGCCATATCTTGGTGGAAGACGGCATCTGACTGCACGTTTCTCCATGGGGTTGTTTCTGCGAGTTCCGGGTATGGCACCTGGTGGCAAGCCCAAGTCTGCCCTTGGGACAGGTGGCCAAGGAGATGGTGTCCCCTTGGTAACAGAGGCACAGGACAGGCCTGCCTTCTGCCCAGACTCCTTCCTCAGAGTGGAGCACGCACCCATGCCCTTGTCTTCCCCTCATGTCTCCTTAGCAGCCAGGCTTCAATCTCTCCGCACAGGGAGGAGAGGACACTTGTCTTCTCATGGCCTGCTGTTCGTGCCTCGGCAGGCTATTCTGCTTCCCGAGCGTTTCCAGACCCCAAGGCCAAGGGATCCTTCTCTTCCCTGGGGCGGCGTGCTGTGCCTTCCCCACACTTGCTCCTGGGGAGCGTGGTGACAGACGTGAGCAACCATGCTTCTCTCTCAGGCAGAAAGGATGCTAGGGCAAAGAGGATTTCGCTCCATGCGGGTATCTTCCAACATGCTGCAGAGACTCGCTTAGGCAAGCAGCAACAGCATCCCCAAACCCAACTCTGATTTCCCATCGAATGCTGTGCTTTCCAAGGGGAGATGCCCAGGCAAAGGGGCTTTCAATGTATGCGGGTTTCTCCCACCGCGAGACTGGGCTCAGGCACGCAGCAGCAGCCCCCAAAACATTTCTCGGGGAATGCTGTCCTTTCGCAGAGGCTTTGGTTTGGAGCAAAAAGCCCTTAGCCACTGCTTCCTCAGCAAGGCTTCTGTCGCGTCAGGGAAGAAGAGCTGCGGGAGAGCTGATGCCTCTTGGGCCTTGCTTTCCCTGGCTCCATGTTCGCGCCCGGATTTCACTTTGCTAAGCCGAACTAGGCAGACACAGTCACAACCCTGCAGCAGCGTGCGTGGCCTAGCATGGCACTCTATTCCTAATTCCATCTCCTGCTCTGGTAAGGCTTTGCCTTTTGCTCCGGTGCTCGGGCAGACTCGGGGTCAAGGCCAGTGCACCCATGCCCTTCTCTTCCCCTCATGTCTCCTTAGCAGCCAGGCTTCAATCTCTCCGCACAGGGAGGAGAGGACACTTGTCTTCTCATGGCCGGCTGTTGGTGCCTCGGCAGGCTATTCTGCTTCCCGAGCGTTTCCAGACCCAAGGCCAAGGGATCCTTCTCTTCCCCGGGGGCGGCGTGCTGTGCCTTCCCCAAAATTGCTCCTGGGGAGCGCGGTGACAGACGTGAGCAACCATGCTTCTCTCTCAGGCAGAAAGGATGCTAGGGCAAAGAGGATTTCGCTCCATGCGGGTATCTTCCAACATGCTGCGGAGACTCGCTTAGGCAAGCAGCAGCAGCCCCCAAAACATTTCTCGGGGAATGCTGTCCTTTCGCAGAGGCTTTGGTTTGGAGCAAACAGCCCTTCGCCACTGCTTCCTCAGCAAGGCTTCTGTCGCGTCTGGGAAGAAGAGCTGCGGGAGAGCTGGTGCCTCTTGGGCCTTGCTTTCCCTGGCTCCATGTTCGCGTCCTGGGTTCACCCTGCCAGGCCGAATTAGGCAGACACAGTCACAACCGTGCAGTAGCGCGCTTAGCCTAGGATGGCACTCCATGCACACTACCATCTCCCGGTGTAGGCATCGCTTGGCCTTTTACTCTGGCGCTCAGGCCGACTCGCGGACTAGGCCTGTGCTTTCCCCACAGGAAAGGAGAGGTGACAGGATCCCTGCACACCGCCCGTGCACTGAATAGGGAGCTTTGGGGGACTGTCACCACTCCTTCCCCTTAAAACCCGGGCCTCCTCCAAGCTTCTACATCCCGGAGGAAGACGGCATCTGATGGCCAGGTCTTTCTGGGAGTTGTTTCTCGAGTTTAGGGTAGGCGCCTGGTGGCAAGCCCATGGCTCCACCACGGTCAGGTGGCCAAGGAGCTGCTGTCTCCTTGGGCCCAAAGGCTCAGGACAGGCAAGCTTTCTGCCCAGACTCCTTCCTCAGAGTGGAGCCCTTTCCCCTGCCCTAATCTCCCCCTCGTGTCTCCTTAGCAGCCCGGCTTCCTTCGCTCTGCAGTGACAGATGTGTCCCTTTCCTTAAGGCTCTTTCCACAGGCACCACCGCGCTTCTCTCTCAGGCAGAGCGGAAGCCCAGGCAAAGAGGATTTCGCTCCATGCGGGTTTATTCCACCGTGCAGTGGAGACTATCTCCGGCAAGCAGCAGGCAGCATCCCACAGAACCGACTCTGATTTCCCAGCGACTGCTATGCTTTCGCAGAGGTTTTCAGCTTGGCGCAAACCGCACTTCGCTGCTGCTTCCTCAGCAAGGCTTTGGTCGTTTGCTCTGTCGCGGCTGGAAAGAAGAGCCGCGGGAGAGCTGGTGCCTCTTGGGCCTTGTTTTCCCGGGCTCCAAGTTCGCGCCCGGGGTTCACCTTGCTAAGCCGATCTAAGCAGACACAGTCACAACCCTGCAGCAGCGTGCGTTGCCTAGCATGACACTCTTTGCCTATTACCATCTCCTGGCGTAGGTAAGGCTTTGCCTTTTGCTCCGGCGCTCGGGCAGACTCGGGGTCAAGGCCAGTGCCTTCACCACAGGAGAGAAGAGGCGACAGGATCCCTGCACAGGGCCCGAGCACTGGGATGGGGAACGGTGGGGACTGTCTCCACTCTTTCCCCGGCACACCCCCGGCCACCCACAATGCTGCCATATCTTGGTGGAAGACGGCATCTGACTGCACGTTTCTCCATGGGGTTGTTTCTGCGAGTTCCGGGTATGGCACCTGGTGGCAAGCCCAAGTCTGCCCTTGGGACAGGTGGCCAAACAGATGCTTTCCCCTTGGGACAAGAGGCACAGGACAGGCCTGCCTTCTGCCCAGACTCCTTCCTCAGAGTGGAGCACGCACCCATGCCCTTGTCTTCCCCTCATGTCTCCTTAGCAGCCAGGCTTCAATCTCTCCGCACAGGGAGGAGAGGACACTTGTCTTCTCATGGCCTGCTGTTCGTGCCTCGGCAGGCTATTCTGCTTCCCGAGCGTTTCCAGACCCCAAGGCCAAGGGATCCTTCTCTTCCCTGGGGCGGCGTGCTGTGCCTTCCCCACACTTGCTCCTGGGGAGCGTGGTGACAGACGTGAGCAACCATGCTTCTCTCTCAGGCAGAAAGGATGCTAGGGCAAAGAGGATTTCGCTCCATGCGGGTATCTTCCAACATGCTGCGGAGACTCGCTTAGGCAAGCAGCAACAGCATCCCCAAACCCAACTCTGATTTCCCAACGAATGCTGTGCTTTCCAAGGGGAGATGCCCAGGCAAAGGGGCTTTCAATGTATGCGGGTTTCTCCCACCGCAAGACTGGGCTCAGGGAAGCAGCAGCAGACCGCACAACATTTCTCAGCGAATGCTGTGCTTTCGCAGAGGCTTTGGTTTGGAGCGAACAGCACTTCGCCGCTGCTTCCTCAGCAAAGCTTCAGTCGAGTCAGGGAAGAAGAGCTGCGGGAGAGCTGTTGCCTCTTGGGCCTTGCTTTCCCTGGCTCCATGTTCGCGCCCGGATTTCACTTTGCTAAGCCGAACTAGGCAGACACAGTCACAACCCTGCAGCAGCGTGCGTGGCCTAGCATGGCACTCTATTCCTAATTCCATCTCCTGCTCTGGTAAGGCTTTGCCTTTTGCTCCGGTGCTCGGGCAGACTCGGGGTCAAGGCCAGTGCACCCATGCCCTTCTCTTCCCCTCATGTCTCCTTAGCAGCCAGGCTTCAATCTCTCCGCACAGGGAGGAGAGGACACTTGTCTTCTCATGGCCGGCTGTTGGTGCCTCGGCAGGCTATTCTGCTTCCCGAGCGTTTCCAGACCCAAGGCCAAGGGATCCTTCTCTTCCCCGGGGGCGGCGTGCTGTGCCTTCCCCAAAATTGCTCCTGGGGAGCGCGGTGACAGACGTGAGCAACCATGCTTCTCTCTCAGGCAGAAAGGATGCTAGGGCAAAGAGGATTTCGCTCCATGCGGGTATCTTCCAACATGCTGCGGAGACTCGCTTAGGCAAGCAGCAGCAGCCCCCAAAACATTTCTCGGGGAATGCTGTCCTTTCGCAGAGGCTTTGGTTTGGAGCAAACAGCCCTTCGCCACTGCTTCCTCAGCAAGGCTTCTGTCGCGTCTGGGAAGAAGAGCTGCGGGAGAGCTGGTGCCTCTTGGGCCTTGCTTTCCCTGGCTCCATGTTCCCGTCCTGGGTTCACCCTGCCAGGCCGAACTACGCAGACACAGTCGCAACCGTGCAGTAGCGCGCTTAGCCTAGGATGGCACTCCATGCACACTACCATCTCCCGGTGTAGGCATCGCTTGGCCTTTTACTCTGGCGCTCAGGCCGACTCGCGGACTAGGCCTGTGCTTTCCCCACAGGAAAGGAGAGGTGACAGGATCCCTGCACACCGCCCGTGCACTGAATAGGGAGCTTTGGGGGACTGTCACCACTCCTTCCCCTTAAAACCCGGGCCTCCTCCAAGCTTCTACATCCCGGAGGAAGACGGCATCTGATGGCCAGGTCTTTCTGGGAGTTGTTTCTCGAGTTTAGGGTAGGCGCCTGGTGGCAAGCCCATGGCTCCACCACGGTCAGGTGGCCAAGGAGCTGCTGTCTCCTTGGGCCCAATGGCTCAGGACAGGCATGCTTTCTGCCCAGACTCCTTCCTCAGAGTGGAGCCCTTTCCCCTGCCCTAATCTTCCCCTCGTGTCTCCTTAGCAGCCCGGCTTCCTTCGCTCTGCAGTGACAGATGTGTCCCTTTCCTTAAGGCTCTTTCCACAGGCACCACCGCGCTTCTCTCTCAGGCAGAGCGGATGCCCAGGCAAAGAGAATTTCGCCCCATGCGGGTTTATTCCACCGTGCAGGGGAATCTAGCTCCGGCAAGCAGCAGGCAGCATCCCACAGACCCGACTCTGATTTCGCAAAGAATGCTGTGCTTTCCCAGAGGGGATGCCCCGGCAAAGAAGCTTTCGCTCTATGCGGGTTTTTCCCATCGTGCTGCGAATACTAGGCTAAGGCAAGCAACAAAAGTAGCCCACAGAAACGACTCTGATTTCCCAGCGACTGCTATGCTTTCGCAGAGGTTTTCAGCTTGGCGCAAACCGCACTTCGCTTCTGCTTCCTCAGCAAGGCTTTGGTCATTCGCTCTGTCGTGGCAGGAAAGAAGTGCCGCGGGAGAGCTGGTGCCTCTTGGGCCTTGTTTTCCAGGGCTCCAAGTTCGCGCCTGGGGTTCACCTTGCTAAGCCGAACTAAGCAGACACAGTCACTACCCTGCAACAGCGTGCGTGGCCTAGCATGACACTCTATGCCTATTACCATCTCCTGGCGTAGGTAAGGCTTTGCCTTTTGCTCCGGCGCTCGGGCAGACTCGGGGTCAAGGCCAGTGCCTTCACCACAGGAGAGAAGAGGCGACAGGATCCCTGCACAGGGCCCGAGCACTGGGATGGGGAACGGTGGGGACTGTCTCCACTCTTTCCCCGGCACACCCCCGGCCACCCACAATGCTGCCATATCTTGGTGGAAGACGGCATCTGACTGCACGTTTCTCCATGGGGTTGTTTCTGCGAGTTCCGGGTATGGCACCTGGTGGCAAGCCCAAGTCTGCCCTTGGGACAGGTGGCCAAGGAGATGGTGTCCCCTTGGTAACAGAGGCACAGGACAGGCCTGCCTTCTGCCCAGACTCCTTCCTCAGAGTGGAGCACGCACCCATGCCCTTGTCTTTCCCTCATGTCTCCTTAGCAGCCAGGCTTCAATCTCTCCGCACAGGGAGGAGAGGACACTTGTCTTCTCATGGCCTGCTGTTCGTGCCTCGGCAGGCTATTCTGCTTCCCGAGCGTTTCCAGACCCCAAGGCCAAGGGATCCTTCTCTTCCCTGGGGCGGCGTGCTGTGCCTTCCCCACACTTGCTCCTGGGGAGCGTGGTGACAGACGTGAGCAACCATGCTTCTCTCTCAGGCAGAAAGGATGCTAGGGCAAAGAGGATTTCGCTCCATGCGGGTATCTTCCAACATGCTGCAGAGACTCGCTTAGGCAAGCAGCAACAGCATCCCCAAACCCAACTCTGATTTCCCAACGAATGCTGTGCTTTCCAAGGGGAGATGCCCAGGCAAAGGGGCTTTCAATGTATGCGGGTTTCTCCCACCGCGAGACTGGGCTCAGGCACGCAGCAGCAGCCCCCAAAACATTTCTCGGGGAATGCTGTCCTTTCGCAGAGGCTTTGGTTTGGAGCAAAAAGCCCTTAGCCACTGCTTCCTCAGCAAGGCTTCTGTCGCGTCAGGGAAGAAGAGCTGCGGGAGAGCTGATGCCTCTTGGGCCTTGCTTTCCCTGGCTCCATGTTCGCGCCCGGATTTCACTTTGCTAAGCCGAACTAGGCAGACACAGTCACAACCCTGCAGCAGCGTGCGTGGCCTAGCATGGCACTCTATTCCTAATTCCATCTCCTGCTCTGGTAAGGCTTTGCCTTTTGCTCCGGTGCTCGGGCAGACTCGGGGTCAAGGCCAGTGCACCCATGCCCTTCTCTTCCCCTCATGTCTCCTTAGCAGCCAGGCTTCAATCTCTCCGCACAGGGAGGAGAGGACACTTGTCTTCTCATGGCCGGCTGTTGGTGCCTCGGCAGGCTATTCTGCTTCCCGAGCGTTTCCAGACCCAAGGCCAAGGGATCCTTCTCTTCCCCGGGGGCGGCGTGCTGTGCCTTCCCCAAAATTGCTCCTGGGGAGCGCGGTGACAGACGTGAGCAACCATGCTTCTCTCTCAGGCAGAAAGGATGCTAGGGCAAAGAGGATTTCGCTCCATGCGGGTATCTTCCAACATGCTGCGGAGACTCGCTTAGGCAAGCAGCAGCAGCCCCCAAAACATTTCTCGGGGAATGCTGTCCTTTCGCAGAGGCTTTGGTTTGGAGCAAACAGCCCTTCGCCACTGCTTCCTCAGCAAGGCTTCTGTCGCGTCTGGGAAGAAGAGCTGCGGGAGAGCTGGTGCCTCTTGGGCCTTGCTTTCCCTGGCTCCATGTTCGCGTCCTGGGTTCACCCTGCCAGGCCGAATTAGGCAGACACAGTCACAACCGTGCAGTAGCGCGCTTAGCCTAGGATGGCACTCCATGCACACTACCATCTCCCGGTGTAGGCATCGCTTGGCCTTTTACTCTGGCGCTCAGGCCGACTCGCGGACTAGGCCTGTGCTTTCCCCACAGGAAAGGAGAGGTGACAGGATCCCTGCACACCGCCCGTGCACTGAATAGGGAGCTTTGGGGGACTGTCACCACTCCTTCCCCTTAAAACCCGGGCCTCCTCCAAGCTTCTACATCCCGGAGGAAGACGGCATCTGATGGCCAGGTCTTTCTGGGAGTTGTTTCTCGAGTTTAGGGTAGGCGCCTGGTGGCAAGCCCATGGCTCCACCACGGTCAGGTGGCCAAGGAGCTGCTGTCTCCTTGGGCCCAAAGGCTCAGGACAGGCAAGCTTTCTGCCCAGACTCCTTCCTCAGAGTGGAGCCCTTTCCCCTGCCCTAATCTCCCCCTCGTGTCTCCTTAGCAGCCCGGCTTCCTTCGCTCTGCAGTGACAGATGTGTCCCTTTCCTTAAGGCTCTTTCCACAGGCACCACCGCGCTTCTCTCTCAGGCAGAGCGGAAGCCCAGGCAAAGAGGATTTCGCTCCATGCGGGTTTATTCCACCGTGCAGTGGAGACTATCTCCGGCAAGCAGCAGGCAGCATCCCACAGAACCGACTCTGATTTCCCAGCGACTGCTATGCTTTCGCAGAGGTTTTCAGCTTGGCGCAAACCGCACTTCGCTGCTGCTTCCTCAGCAAGGCTTTGGTCGTTTGCTCTGTCGCGGCTGGAAAGAAGAGCCGCGGGAGAGCTGGTGCCTCTTGGGCCTTGTTTTCCCGGGCTCCAAGTTCGCGCCCGGGGTTCACCTTGCTAAGCCGATCTAAGCAGACACAGTCACAACCCTGCAGCAGCGTGCGTTGCCTAGCATGACACTCTTTGCCTATTACCATCTCCTGGCGTAGGTAAGGCTTTGCCTTTTGCTCCGGCGCTCGGGCAGACTCGGGGTCAAGGCCAGTGCCTTCACCACAGGAGAGAAGAGGCGACAGGATCCCTGCACAGGGCCCGAGCACTGGGATGGGGAACGGTGGGGACTGTCTCCACTCTTTCCCCGGCACACCCCCGGCCACCCACAATGCTGCCATATCTTGGTGGAAGACGGCATCTGACTGCACGTTTCTCCATGGGGTTGTTTCTGCGAGTTCCGGGTATGGCACCTGGTGGCAAGCCCAAGTCTGCCCTTGGGACAGGTGGCCAAACAGATGCTTTCCCCTTGGGACAAGAGGCACAGGACAGGCCTGCCTTCTGCCCAGACTCCTTCCTCAGAGTGGAGCACGCACCCATGCCCTTGTCTTCCCCTCATGTCTCCTTAGCAGCCAGGCTTCAATCTCTCCGCACAGGGAGGAGAGGACACTTGTCTTCTCATGGCCTGCTGTTCGTGCCTCGGCAGGCTATTCTGCTTCCCGAGCGTTTCCAGACCCCAAGGCCAAGGGATCCTTCTCTTCCCTGGGGCGGCGTGCTGTGCCTTCCCCACACTTGATCCTGGGGAGCGTGGTGACAGACGTGAGCAACCATGCTTCTCTCTCAGGCAGAAAGGATGCTAGGGCAAAGAGGATTTCGCTCCATGCGGGTATCTTCCAACATGCTGCGGAGACTCGCTTAGGCAAGCAGCAACAGCATCCCCAAACCCAACTCTGATTTCCCAACGAATGCTGTGCTTTCCAAGGGGAGATGCCCAGGCAAAGGGGCTTTCAATGTATGCGGGTTTCTCCCACCGCAAGACTGGGCTCAGGGAAGCAGCAGCAGACCGCACAACATTTCTCAGCGAATGCTGTGCTTTCGCAGAGGCTTTGGTTTGGAGCGAACAGCACTTCGCCGCTGCTTCCTCAGCAAAGCTTCAGTCGAGTCAGGGAAGAAGAGCTGCGGGAGAGCTGTTGCCTCTTGGGCCTTGCTTTCCCTGGCTCCATGTTCGCGCCTGGATTTCACTTTGCTAAGCCGAACTAGGCAGACACAGTCACAACCCTGCAGCAGCGTGCGTGGCCTAGCATGGCACTCTATTCCTAATTCCATCTCCTGCTCTGGTAAGGCTTTGCCTTTTGCTCCGGTGCTCGGGCAGACTCGGGGTCAAGGCCAGTGCACCCATGCCCTTCTCTTCCCCTCATGTCTCCTTAGCAGCCAGGCTTCAATCTCTCCGCACAGGGAGGAGAGGACACTTGTCTTCTCATGGCCGGCTGTTGGTGCCTCGGCAGGCTATTCTGCTTCCCGAGCGTTTCCAGACCCAAGGCCAAGGGATCCTTCTCTTCCCCGGGGGCGGCGTGCTGTGCCTTCCCCAAAATTGCTCCTGGGGAGCGCGGTGACAGACGTGAGCAACCATGCTTCTCTCTCAGGCAGAAAGGATGCTAGGGCAAAGAGGATTTCGCTCCATGCGGGTATCTTCCAACATGCTGCGGAGACTCGCTTAGGCAAGCAGCAGCAGCCCCCAAAACATTTCTCGGGGAATGCTGTCCTTTCGCAGAGGCTTTGGTTTGGAGCAAACAGCCCTTCGCCACTGCTTCCTCAGCAAGGCTTCTGTCGCGTCTGGGAAGAAGAGCTGCGGGAGAGCTGGTGCCTCTTGGGCCTTGCTTTCCCTGGCTCCATGTTCCCGTCCTGGGTTCACCCTGCCAGGCCGAACTACGCAGACACAGTCGCAACCGTGCAGTAGCGCGCTTAGCCTAGGATGGCACTCCATGCACACTACCATCTCCCGGTGTAGGCATCGCTTGGCCTTTTACTCTGGCGCTCAGGCCGACTCGCGGACTAGGCCTGTGCTTTCCCCACAGGAAAGGAGAGGTGACAGGATCCCTGCACACCGCCCGTGCACTGAATAGGGAGCTTTGGGGGACTGTCACCACTCCTTCCCCTTAAAACCCGGGCCTCCTCCAAGCTTCTACATCCCGGAGGAAGACGGCATCTGATGGCCAGGTCTTTCTGGGAGTTGTTTCTCGAGTTTAGGGTAGGCGCCTGGTGGCAAGCCCATGGCTCCACCACGGTCAGGTGGCCAAGGAGCTGCTGTCTCCTTGGGCCCAATGGCTCAGGACAGGCATGCTTTCTGCCCAGACTCCTTCCTCAGAGTGGAGCCCTTTCCCCTGCCCTAATCTTCCCCTCGTGTCTCCTTAGCAGCCCGGCTTCCTTCGCTCTGCAGTGACAGATGTGTCCCTTTCCTTAAGGCTCTTTCCACAGGCACCACCGCGCTTCTCTCTCAGGCAGAGCGGATGCCCAGGCAAAGAGAATTTCGCCCCATGCGGGTTTATTCCACCGTGCAGGGGAATCTAGCTCCGGCAAGCAGCAGGCAGCATCCCACAGACCCGACTCTGATTTCGCAAAGAATGCTGTGCTTTCCCAGAGGGGATGCCCCGGCAAAGAAGCTTTCGCTCTATGCGGGTTTTTCCCATCGTGCTGCGAATACTAGGCTAAGGCAAGCAACAAAAGTAGCCCACAGAAACGACTCTGATTTCCCAGCGACTGCTATGCTTTCGCAGAGGTTTTCAGCTTGGCGCAAACCGCACTTCGCTTCTGCTTCCTCAGCAAGGCTTTGGTCATTCGCTCTGTCGTGGCAGGAAAGAAGTGCCGCGGGAGAGCTGGTGCCTCTTGGGCCTTGTTTTCCAGGGCTCCAAGTTCGCGCCTGGGGTTCACCTTGCTAAGCCGAACTAAGCAGACACAGTCACTACCCTGCAACAGCGTGCGTGCCTAGCATGACACTCTATGCCTATTACCATCTCCTGGCGTAGGTAAGGCTTTGCCTTTTGCTCCGGCGCTCGGGCAGACTCGGGGTCAAGGCCAGTGCCTTCACCACAGGAGAGAGGAGGCAACAGGATCCCTGCACGGGGCCTGAGCACTGGGATGGGGAACGGTGGGGACTGTCTCCACGCTTTCCCCGGCACACCCCGGCCACCCACAATGCTGCCACATCTTGTTGGAAGAGGGCATCTGACTGCACGTTTCTCCATGGGGTTGTTTCTGCGAGTTCTGTGTATGGCACCTGGTGTCAAGCCCAAGTCTGCCCTTGGGACAGGTGGCCAAAAAAATGCTTTCCCCTTGGGACAAGAGGCACAGGACAGGCCTGCCTTCTGCCCAGACTCCTTCCTCAGAGTGGAGCACGCACCCATGCCCTTGTCTTCCCCTCATGTCTCCTTAGCAGCCAGGCTTCAATCTCTCCGCACAGTGAGCAGAGGACACTTGTCTTCTCATGGCCTGCTGTTCGTGCCTCGGCAGGCTATTCTGCTTCCCGAGCGTTTCTAGACCCCAAGGCCAAGGGATCCTTCTCTTCCCCGGGGGCTGCGTGCTGTGCCTTCCACAAAATTGCTCCTGGGGAGCGCGTTGACAGACGTGTGCAACCATGCTTCTCTCTCAGGCAGAAAGGATGCTAGGGCAAAGAGGATTTCGCTACATGCGGGTATCTTCCACATGCTGCGGAGACTCGCTTAGGCAAGCAGCAGCAGCCTCCCCGAAACCAAATCTGATATCCTGTCGCCTCTTCTCTCCTGTGGTGAATGCACTGGCCTAGACCCCGATTCTGCCGAGCGCCGGAGCAAAGGCAAAGCCTTACCTACGCCAGGAGATGGTAATAGGCATAGAGTGTCATGCTAGGCCACGCACGCTGCCTCAGGGTTGTGACTGTGTCTGCTTATTTCGGCTTAGCAAGGTGAACCCCGGGCGCGAACTTGGAGCCCGGGAAAACAAGGCCGCGACAGAGCTAAAGACCAAAGCCTTGCTGAAGAAGCAGAAGCGAAGTGCGGTTTGCGCCAAGCTGAAAACCTCTGCGAAAGCATAGCAGTCGCTGTGAAATCAGAGTCGGTTCTGTGGGCTGCTTTTGTTGCTTGCCTTAGCCGAGTATTCGCAGCACGATGGAGAAACCCGCATAGAGCGAAAGCTTCTTTGCCGGGGCATCCCCTCTGGGAAAGCACAGCATTCTCTGGGAAATCAGAGTCGGGTCTGTGGGATGCTCCCTGCTGCTTGCCGGAGCTAGTCTCCCCTGCACGGTGGAATAAACCCGCATGGAGCGAAATTCTCTTTGCCTGGGCATCCGCTCTGCCTGAGAGAGAAGCGCGGTGGTGCCTGTGGAAAGAGCCTTAAGGAAAGGGACACATCTATCACTGCAGAGCGAAGGAAGCCTGGCTGCTAAGGAGACACGAGGGGAAGATTAGGGCAGGGGAAAGGGCTCCACTCTGAGGAAGGAGTCTGGGCAGAAAGCATGCCTGTCCTGAGCCTTTGGGCCCAAGGAGAGAGCAGCTCCTTGGCCACCTGACCGTGGTGGAGCCATGGGCTTGCCACCAGGCGCCTACCCTAAACTCGAGAAACAACTCCCAGAAAGACTGGCCATCAGATGCCGTCTTCCTCCGGGATGTAGAAGCTTGGAGGAGGCCCGGGTTTTAAGGGGAAGGAGTGGTGACAGTCCCCCAAAGCTCCCTATTCAGTGCACGGGCTGTGTGCAGGGATCCTGTCACCTCTCCTTTCCTGTGGGGAAAGCACTGGCCTAGTCCGCGAGTCGGCCTGAGCGCCAGAGTAAAAGGCCAAGCGATGCCTACACCGGGAGATGGTAGTGTGCATGGAGTGCCATCCTAGGCTAAGCGCGCTACTGCACGGTTGCGACTGTGTCTGCGTAGTTCGGCCTGGCAGGGTGAACCCAGGACGCGAACATGGAGCCAGGGAAAGCAAGGCCCAAGAGGCACCAGCTCTCCCGCAGCTCTTCTTCCCAGACGCGACAGAAGCCTTGCTGAGGAAGCAGTGGCGAAGGGCTGTTTGCTCCAAACCAAAGCCTCTGCGAAAGGACAGCATTCCCCGAGAAATGTTTTGGGGGCTGCTGCTGCGTGCCTGAGCCCACTCTCGCGGTGGGAGAAACCCGCATACAGCGAAAGCCCCTTTGCCTTGGCATCGCCCCTTGGAAAGCACAGCATTCGTTGGGAAATCAGAGTTGGGTTTGGGGATGCTGCTGCTGCTTGCCTAAGCGAGTCTCCGCAGCATGTTGGAAGATACCCGCATGGAGCGAAATCCTCTTTGCCCTAGCATCCTTTCTGCCTGAGAAAGAAGCATGGTTGCTCACGTCTTTCACCACGCTCCCCAGGAGCAAGTGTGGGGAAGGCACAGCACGCCGCCCCCGGGGAAGAGAAGGATCCCTTGGCCTTGGGGTCGGGAAACGCTCGGGACAGGATAGCCTTCCGCGGCACGAAATGCAGGCCGGTGGCCAGACATGTGTCACCCGCTCCCTGTGCGGAGAGATGGGAGCCTGGCTGCTAAGGAGACATGAGGGGATGACTAGGCAGGGTCGCGTGCTCCACTCTGAGGAAGGAGCCTGTGCAGAAGGCAGGCCTGTACTGTGCCTCTTGTCCCAAGGGGAAAGCATCTCTTTGGCCACCTGTCCCAAGGGCAGACTTGGGCTTGCCACCAGGTGCCATACCTGGAACTTGCAGAAACAACCCCATGGAGAAACGGTCAGTCAGATGCCATCTTCCACCAAGATGTGGCAGCATTGTAGGAGACAGGAGGTGCGGCGGGGAAGGAGTGGAGACAGTCCCCCCACAGTTCCCCATCCCAGTGCCCGGGCCGTGTGCAGGGATCCTGTTGCCTCTTCTCTCCTGTGGTGAAGGCACTGGCCTCGACCCCGAGTCTGCCCGAGCGCCGGAGCAAAAGGCAAAGCCTTACCTAGGCCAGGAGATGGAATTAGGCATAGAGTGCCATGCTAGGCCACGCACGCTGCTGCAGGGTTGTGACTGTGTCTGCCTAGTTCGGCTTAGCAAAGTGAAACCCAGGCGCGAACTTGGAGCCCGCGAAAGCAAGGCCCAAGAGGCACCAGCTCTCCCGCGGCTCTTCGTCCCTGCTGCGAAAGATCGAACGACCAAAGCCTTGCTGAGGAAGCAGCAGCGAAGTGCGGTTCGCTCCAACCAAAGCCTCTGCGAAAGCACAGCATTCGCTGAGAAATGTTGTCAGGCCTGCTGCTGCTTCCCTGAGCCCAGTCTCGCGGTGGGAGAAACCCGCATACAGCGAAAGCCTCTTTGCCTGGACCTCTCCCTTAGGAAAGCACAGCATTCGTTGGGAAATCAGAGTTGGGTTTGGGGATGCTGCTGCTGCTTGCCTGAGCGAGTCTCGGCAACATGGTGGAAGATACCCGCATGGAGCGAAATCCTCTTTGCCCTAGCATCCCCTCTGCCTGAGAGAGAAGCATGGTTGCACACGTCTGTCACCGCGCTCCCCAGGAGCAATTTTGGGGAAGGCACAGCACGCCGCCCACGGGGAAGAGAAGGATCCCTTGGCCGAAGGGTCTGGAAATGCTCGGGAGTCAGAATAGCCTGCCGAGGCACGAATAGCATGCCATGAGAAGACAAGTGTCCTCTGCTCCCTGTGCGGAGAGATTGAAGCCTGGCTGCTAAGGAGACATGAGCAGACGACAAGGGCATGGTGCGTGCTCCACTCTGAGGAAGGAGTCTGGGCAGAAGGCAGGCCTGTCCTGTGCCTCTGGTCCCAAGGGGAAAGCATTTTTTTGGCCACCTGTCCCAAGGGCAGACTTGGGCTTGCCACCAGTTGCCATACCCGGAACTCGCAGAAACAACCCCATGGAGAAACGTGCAGTCAGATGCCGTCTTCCATCAAGATATGGCAGCATTGTGGGTGGCAGGGGGTGTGCCGGGGAAAGAGTGGAGACAGTCCCCACTGTTCCCCATCCCAGTGCTCGGGCCCGGTGCAGGAATCCTGTCGCCTCCTCTCTCCTATGGTGAAGGCACTGGCGTAGACCCCGAGTCTGCCCGAGCGCCGGAGCAAAAGGCAAAGCCTTACCTACGCCAGGAGATGGTAATAGGCATAGAGTGCCATGCTAGGCCACGCACGCTGCTGCAGGGTTGTGACTGTGTCTGCTTAGTTCGGCTTAGCAAGGTGAACCCCAGGCGCGAACATGGAGCCCGGGAAAGCAAGGACCAAGAGGCACCAGCTCTCCCGCGGCTCTTCTTTCCTGCCGGGACAGAGCACACGACCACAGCCTTGCTGAGGAAGCAGCAGCGAAGTGCGTTTCGCGCCAAGCTGAAAACCTCTGCGAAAACATGGCCGTCGCTCGGAAATCAGAGTCGGTTCTGTGGGCTGCTTTTGTTGCTTGCCTTAGCCTAGTATTCGCAGCACTTTTGGAGAAACCCGCATAGAGCGAAAGCCTCTTTGCCCGGGCATCCCCTCTGGGAAAGCACAGCATTCTTTGGGAAATCAGAGTCGGGTCTGTGGGAATGCTGCCTGCTGCTTGCCGGAGCTAGTCTCCACAGCACGGTGTAATAAACCCGCATGGAGCGAAATCCTCTTTGCCTGGGCATCCCCTCTGCATGGGAGAGATGCATGGTTGCACACGTCTGTCACTGCGCTCCCCAGGAGCAAGTGTGGGGAAGGCACAGCACACTGTCCCTGGGGAAGAGAAGGAGCCATTGGCCTTGGGGTCTGGAAAATTGAACAGCCACATGCAGAAAATGAAATTGGACCATCCTAACACCATACATTATAATCGACTGGAAATGGATGAAGAAGCATAATGTGAGAAAGGAATCCATCATAGTTTTTGAGGAGAGAACAGGTAGCAACTTCTTTGACCTCAGCAGCAGCAACTTCTTCCTAGGAACATCGCGAAAGGCAAGGGAAGCAAGGGCAAGAATGAACTATTGGGATTTCATCAGATCCAAAAGCTTTTGCACTGCAAAGGAAACAGTTAACAAAGCCAAAAGATC